>NC_048910.1:12401506-12419172 GCF_011077185.1 Oxyura jamaicensis | reverse complement strand
CGCAGCCCGCGCGGCAGGGCCGCCTCGGGCCTTCCAGTGGCTCGGTCAAGGAGAGCCTGGAGCTGAAGGACATCTTTATCGCGGTGAAGACGACGAGGAAGTATCACAAAACGCGCCTGGACTTGCTTTTCCAAACCTGGATCTCCCAGGCGAGAGGACAGGTGAGGCCTGGTGCTGTGGGGGTTCTGCGGCCGAGGTTTCTCCGGGTGGCAGTTGCGCTTTCTCGCCTCTCTGGGTTTAAGCACATCTTTCCTCATGGGACTGAGGAAAATGATCTTGTCTAAGTAGTTCACCTGAATATTGCTGAAAGAGTTTGTTGACTAAGCAAGTTTCTTACTAACTAGGGTCACTGGTCTAAGCAGAAACAATTTGCTGTTTTTTTTTTTTTTGTTGTTGGTTGGTTGTTTGGTGTGTGTTTGTTTGTTTGTTTTAGGACTGAGTAAAATACTAAACAGTAGTGAAAGATCTCTAGTGCTGATATATCTAAGCTACTTTTTTGGACATCTGGTTCGATGATTTAAATTTTTATATAGAGCAATGTAGAATTTATTCCCATGTTTATGAATTTCCTTATGTTTGAGCATTTTAATGCAGCTTTGTCCAGCACTTGGGACAAGACAGTGCTACCATTTGATACTCCACCCTGACTTTCATTCTTTCCTTTTTAGCTTGAGTAACAGCTGTGGATGACTCCTATCCATAGAGGAGGTGAAGGGAAATATTCCCAAAAGGGATAGCTATTGTTATTTGGAAATTCCTTATCTGTATCCTGGGATAAGGAAACCAAAATCTTGGATGCTTTACTGAAATGGTTTCTTCTGGTTTGCAATGCAGAATCTTATCCAATAAGGGAAGAGCTGAAGTTGCTGGGATTTCCCCTGCTATGGCTAACGTGTAATTAACAAGATAAAATACTCAAGATTCTGACTGAGAACTGACCAAAGTAGAAATTAGGCATTGAAATCCTTAATTATGGATATACCTTTCTCCCCACCCATTTTTGTCTCCCACAGACATTTATATTCACAGACTGGGAGGATCAGGAGCTACGCCTGAAAGCAGGTAAGCTATGCCTCATAGATGTGTGCTGTCATTTTTAACAGTTTTATATTGGTCATACTTTCCCCAGAAGTCCTTATTTCATGCTGTGTAAGTAATTAGGGAAGTTAAGATAGAGAAAATGGAGGCAATTTCTCCTTCCACAGGAGAAAATGCTGTTCCTACTGGATAAGCTGCCTGGAGCTTCCTGAATTCTGGGTTCACCTTTGCACCCAATTACTTCCTGTTAGTAAGCTTTGGTCTATGTGGTCCAAGGTTATACTAGGTATTTCTTTTGCTTGCAGTCTCATGGCACTGTTTCTATACTGTGCAATCTAAACATATTTTTATGTACTTGGCAACTTTCAAGACATATGCACAAATGGTGAACACTGCCTGTCCAAAATTTTACTACCCATGCATGTACCGTATGCACTTTAGATACACTGTACTAGTGTCAAATGTGCACTTTGTCTTTTTTAGACTACTCATGCTTCTGATGGGGCTGACCTTTTTTTTTTTTCTTTTTTTCCTCCCTAGGGGATCATATGATCAACACCAACTGTTCAGCTGTCCACACGCGTCAAGCTCTCTGTTGCAAGATGTCTGTGGAATATGATAAATTCCTAGAATCTGGGCAAAAGTGGGTGTTGTTCTGGTTGACTTTGTTTCTTTTACTTCTGTGCTCACAGGAAACTTGGGTATCCTTCTGTGCTCCTGTGACGAAGGCAACATTAGCTAAAACATAGTGATGATGGCAGGGAAAGCAGTGCAGCAGGAAGCAGTGTTTATAAAAAGTATCATCTGAAACCTAGCAGGGGTTATTAATTTCAGTCTCTTTCCAGATATAGGATCTATGGGTGCTTTCAGCTTCCAAATTATGTTATTTAGGATAATAGGATATACTTTCTGCTCCAAGTCTGATCAGGATGCAGCTTTAAATATGTAACTTGTGTCTTTGTTACTGCTGTGCAGTAATTTTATTCTTTTATTTGAAGATGGTTTTGCCATGTGGATGATGACAACTATGTGAACCCACGTACTCTCCTGCGTCTCTTATCTGCCTTCTCACACAGCCAGGATGTCTATGTGGGGCGACCAAGTCTGGACCATCCCATTGAAGCAGCTGACCATGTCCAAAGTGATGGATCAGTAAGCAAAGTTTGCAATTAGGCTTAGAGTCATCCTAATCTATGCTTTTAAACCCATGAGAGTTCATAGGATCCCCCGTAAAACCAAGTGATTTAATCTGCAAGCAATGGTCATTGTTAGAGACAGGGTGCTGGGTTAAATGGACCTTTGATCTGATCTTACATGTACATGCTTATGTACATTAGAGTTGTCTCGTGGGTGGATGTCTGCTTCTCTTCCTTTGCTCATATATGTTGATCTCCCTCACACTGAGGTGAGTAGGGCTTCCACACCTTGAATCTTTCACTTCAGTGGTTTGGGGGGGGCTGTTACTTGTTTGGGGGCTTCTTTTTGTGTTGTTTTTTGTTTGTTTGTTTGTTTGAGAGCAGTATCATACTGTCATCATCTTGAACCAAACTCGGATGGATGACAGGCTCTCTCAGTATTTAAGGCATTTCCAAAACTGATTGGTTACTGTGTTTCCAGGAAGTAGAAGCAAAGGTGTCTCAGTTGCAATATACATATGTTAAAGGACAACTTCTCACCAGGTCCTCTATGCTAACAGCCCTGAATGTAAATAATCCACTGTCCAGAAATTCAGTTATAAAGCAGCTTTTTATGGAAAACTGCACAACAAAATAGTCTCCCTGGAACCAAGCATCCAATGAACTATCTTTGATTTCCTCAGGAAGACTGAGTTGGCTGTGACCCTTGCCTGGAATTAGCAGGAGACAACTGGAATTGTGTAGATGTGGGATTGTAGTTTTTCACTTCAGATGTGCTCCCTCAGATGTGTGAACTTGATGGTTCACCTGGTGTCAGCTCCAAAGTGAAGTTCGCTTTGAGAGAAAGCTAACCAGGCTTGCAGAAGTCTGAAGAAATAGGATTGGTCTGTAGTCTTGTTCTGACTTGAGTGAAGTATGTGATATCCAATAGAGCCTCAAATTACCCTGCCTGCCTGGCCAAAGGGAGAAAAGCTGATTATCAGTAACTAGCATGTTTTTCTTGTTGCTTCTTCAGAAGACAAGCGTGAAATTCTGGTTTGCCACAGGTGGAGCAGGGTTCTGCATCAGCAGAGGTCTTGCTCTGAAGATGAGTCCCTGGGCCAGGTAAACACTGCTCCTGGCTGAGTTCTACCAATATGTGTTTGGTAGGCTTTAAAGTGCATTTGATCTTGTTTCCTGTACTCTTACAGCCTGGGTAACTTCATCAGTACTGCAGAAAGAGTGCGTCTTCCTGATGATTGCACGATTGGCTACATCATTGAAGGGCTGCTGGAGGTAAAGTTGCTGCACAGCCCATTGTTCCATTCCCATCTGGAAAATCTGCAGAGACTGCGAGGCGAGTCTGTGCTGCAACAGGTAGGGCTAAGCATGTCCTGTTCTAATAATTACACCTCAGTCTGATCAGAAAGAAGACTGAATAGTTTTAGTACTTTCCAGTGAAGGAGGATGTCTACGGAGAGTAGCTCAGAGCTGTGTCCTGTCCATCTCCTTCATTTAAGTAAAAAGTATACTTCCACCCTAGCCAGTTGGGTCATACCACTGTCCCCTCTTTCAGGGACACATTCTACTATATTAAATCTAAATAACAGTGTTCCTAATTTCTTAGTCTCTGAATGTCCATGAGTCACAATAGCAGCAGGTGTAGAAGAAAGCAACATTTAATGTGAGAAAGTATCTTTGCCTAACACAGTCTGTCTTAATTCATGCTGTTTAACAATATTAGCATCAGAGCTATAGCAAGCACCTCTTTGATAACTAAGGCATAATTGTTTGATCATTTTTAAGAATAATTTGGCTAAATCTCAAGAAACCTAATCAGTGTTTATTAGAATAAATCAGTTTTCTTTGTTTTTGTTTGTTGTTTTGTTCTGTTTGTTTCAAATTTCTGGGGTACCTTTTTACTAACTAGCAGTAGATGGAGCCATAAGGCTATCAAGAAGCTTTTTCTGCCTCTTACTGATCACCACCATGAACAAAGAAAAGTGTGGTTTTGCCCTTGCAAAATGCTTTCCTGGTAGTGTTACTATGCAGTGGAAATGTACATTTGGGATGTGATGTAATCCCTTGTGTCAGGGAATTTAACTGTAGGATGAATCTGGGCTTTTGGTGGTGATTGTTGTTTCCCTGAGACTGATAGCTAACTCAAAATCCAGATCTACAATTTGACAGAAGGCAGAAGTCTTCTTGTACCTTGCACATGCAAATTTCTTAATACAGTACTTGTATGGAAGAGTAGCACTGGAATTCTAGAGATATAAATTTTGTTGCCAGGTTTGTCATATAGCAGTCCTTTGCACTCTGTTTAACATGCAAATGTTTATATTTTCCTTCTGTGCTAATACTTCTACTTTAGATTTCAGACAATGTCTGGTAAGGATGAATATATTATTTAGCAAAGGTAGAGACATTAGCAGGATTGGTGCCCTTAGAAAGCATACTGTTGCCTTGAAGGACAAGATGAGTTACAGTTAAACTTTCAGCTCCTTTGTTTATGCTTCCAGCTTGCCTTTAGGTGAGCAGTGGTCCACTCAGTAGCTACCATCCATTGACAATATTGCTTATGTCAAAACTGATCATCATTTTTCAAATGTAATCCACTCAGGTCAGACAGGATCTTTGGAATCTTTCTTCATACCTCATTAATAATCCTATCTCTACTCTGGTTTTCTGCATTAGCATTACAATTTCTGAATGTTTATTTGCTTTTCAAGGTAACCCTAAGTTATGGAGACCCTGAGAACAAACACAATGTTGTAAGTGTGGGAGGAGTGTTTGGGCTTCAGCAAGATCCAACCCGGTAAGTGTCCACTTCCAAAACCAGATCTCCCTGCCCTGTTCATGTTTATCATCTGTAAAATGATTAACCCCACTTATTGGGGTTATTTTTTCATACCATTCTCTTGTCGCTATCAAAGGTGGGTAGGAATGCTTTTTCTGCTCTATTAGTCTGCTGCACATTCAATGCTAAGATGTTCCTGGTCTGGAGAATTCCAATCTATTTTTTTTTTCCTTCATAGGTTTAAATCTGTCCATTGTCTTCTGTATCCTGACACTATCTGGTGCCCTACTAAGAAGATGTTCTAATTTTTGACCAGTTGTTGACACCTGTATCCTACCTACTTTGCATAAAACAGGAGTTTGGACTTTTTTTTTTGTCTCCCAGAAAAAAAAAATCTACAAAGGAGGTAGACAGACTCTATTTACAAAAGCAAGACTTTGTGTAATTATGGCAAGAAGGTATTTGTTCAGCTGCAGCCTGGGACATTTCAGAGAAGAAAACTTTCCATTCCTTGTTCTTTGGTCCAGTGGCTCTTCATGCAATGGCTACGGTCATATATGTGTACAAGTCACTTTATGCTTTCATCTGATGTCATGTGAGCCCTGCCTAACACATGAAATCTGTGCTCAGACACATTCTAGGCAAATGCAGTACCTAAAATGCTAGCATTCTTACTACTGTTACCAGCTTTGAGTGGCTCTCTTGAAGCTGAAGTGCTATAGCAGACTACAGTCCCCATGGTGACAAGATGGGAGAAAGTTTTTGCTTGTCTTTTTTGGGAACAGACTTATTTAAGAACTTCTACGGCCTGCCAATATTACACTTGCTCTGCCTCTGGGCTGGAACAGGCTCTGCTTGTAACCACCAGAAATCCTGGAATTGCTAGGGTAGACAAGGGTAAAAGCCTTTGTCATGGGAAAACCCTGTGTAAGGAAAACCCTGTGTAAGCTTACTCAGGACTGTGTAAGAGTTGCTTACAGCGCACGTTCTTCCCAACAGTCCATGTGTACCTCCCATGGAGGTGATTGTCAGACTTGGTTCTCTTACCACTGAATGGCAGTGGTTGTTGATTATGATGGTGGTTTGCTAGGTCTAAGACTATTCCCTTCATATTTGATACTGAAGAAATATTTTTCAGGCTAGATAGTAATCATTTCTCCTACATTGCCCACAGCAGGTTGTATGAGCTAGAGCATGCTCATTGGTTGATGAAACATCCTGTTTTTGAAGCTGTGCTGTATCCTTTGCTGTCTGTGAGAAAGGAGGAATGCTAGATAGCTGTAATGCCCTGAGGAAGTTTTTCATTATATAATTTGAGGACCTATAATTGTGAGACAGTGTTTACCCCACTTCAGCTTCTAAAGGTAATCTTTTGAGGCTTAAATAAATACTGTTTTTACTCTACATCTTAATGTTTCAATAAATAGATCATGCAACTGGTAAAAGGAAACTGCACACTTGCACAAAAACAGAAGTTCAGTGCTGTAGCAGTATCACCTACTGCTGTTTTTTTTTTAAATAGAGTAAGCTTAGCTTTGAAAGTGGAAGAAATGAGATTCCGTATATTTAGTTTTCTCTTAGTCCAAACTTCGACTGTGCAATCTATAGCTGATATGAAGAACAGCATTAAAAATATTACTTTACAAAACGACTCAAACTCTTGAGTGTACTCAAACTCTTCAGAAAATACTTGCTGGTTTAGTGCTAAGTCTGAGGCTGAATTAATGGGAGAAAAAAAGACAGTGTATAATCTAGAACCATGATTTATGGCTAGAAGTGAACCTAGCAGGTTGCAGATTTTTAAACGGCTGTATCAAGCTGTACTGTGTATTTCAGCTAGTTACTTCTTACCATTTGAAAAGTGGTATAATCCAGGCAAATACCTGCAGTGTTTTCAAGTATGAAACTTAGTGGAGGTATCAGCTTCCCAGAATATACTTGTCTTTGCACTCTATTTTTAAAAGAAACCTTTCAGTAACTGGATACACTGTTCTCTCTGCATGATTTTACTTAGTTTCACTGAGGAGCTGACTGCTGCAGCTTGTTCTTAAGTTTCTCCTTTCCTTTATCCTTACCAAGGCAGTGCTTTCTTTGACCATGAGGCATGGGAATAAGAGTGCTGTAAGAAAGGAGATCAAAGTCCAGTTAACATAGCAGCTGTTCTACAGTAGGAATGCCTGTAACACTGACAGCCTGTTACAGACAGTGGAGGAGGACTTGTGGAACAGTAGGTTGTGGGATGTTCTGCCTCTCTATTAGGTCTTCTGCTAACCAGAACTCAGGCGTCCTATGGTTTAATAATTTTGTTATTAATAGCTCTGGAGATTACTGATATCCATTTAAACACCTTTCCTTTATATTTTTTTTTAAGCATTTGTTAGGTTCTTTGTTTTCAACCTCCTGTAGCAGAAAGTTATGAAGCTTCATGAGCACTTGATGAGATTTCATCTTCAGCATTTTCATCCTCAGTGATTTTTGAACTCTTCTGTTGGAGTTTTTCTTCCTCTTCTTCTGGGAGCAGCATCTTGTCAGATACCACAGACAGCATGGACTGGGTAGCGATTAAGTGGCAAACTGCAGTTCAAAAATGACAATACTTTATACTGGTGGCAGCAAAACTAAGTGGTAGAAGTTCCACGCTGTGGTCACTGCTCATCCAAAATTGAGTATGCTGCCTCTATCATGTCTAATGCTGGTTGGGTGTTTATTAAGCTGAAAAAGACCCTATTCTTCTGTATGGCAATACAGAACAGTTCGTGCTCAAGCTTCTTTTAAGGTTTTTCTTCTTGACAATACATTAGGCTCTATAGTTGTATCAAGGATGCAGCTTTCTAATCATACTACTGTTATGATAAAATGATTCTATGAAATTAAATATTTAAGTATGTCAGTTGTTTTTTGTGATGTTTCTTGACATATTGTCTACACCAAAATTGGGCCATAAACCCTGTAATACAGAAACCCCTGGCTCCTGTCAGCCTGTTGATATCAAATGGTCAAAAAGCATATGGGAATTAGATGACTTTGGTGTGCAGAGGAAGAAATAGGGATGAGGAAAGTTCTTGCAAATAATTATGAAAGTGGAGTAAAGTAAAAGAAATAAGGACTAAGTGTTGCAAATCTGTATTGGCACCTTTCCATCCTGTTTCTGCATTAAATATGCCATAGCAGTTCTTAAGAGTACTCAGAATGCAATGGATAAACTGGGTATTACAAGCAGACTTCTGCTTCTGTCAACAAAATGTGTTAATTGGATGTATAATTGCCTCTGCTGCTCTTCTGTTACACAATGTCAACCCTGCTACTCAGGAGACATGCTTGCTACCCCTGGAAGTAAACTGGCCATAGTAACTTATGCGTGACCTCTTAACTACCTTTAGACCATATTTCTATTGTACCTTGCAGTAAATTTATATTGTCATGCACTGCTGCATGAGAAATCGTATATGCCTCTACCAAGGTCCTATATAATTATAGTTACTTTTCTAGGCACTGACTATTAGACTAGGGCTGCCTGCAACCTTTTTCAGCAGCTTTAAGTGCACAAAGCAGGTCCTTTCATCATCTGATAAAAAGGTTTTCTGTGCTCTCACTGCGATGCTTTAGTTAGAATCGGAGGCAATAAACCTCACCTCTGTGCCTGTCGTGTGCTGGTTAGGCCCAGAAATGGCTCCTCGCTGTGCCCTCTCCGGGGAAATATGCCCTCCTTGCCGGTGCCTTGGTTACGAGTCTGCCCGCTGCACGGCGCGTGTTGAGCAGTGCTCGAGCAGGCTCAGCAGCTCCGGGAACGCTGGCTACCCGAGCCCGCGGTGCCCCAGCTCCGGCCCACACGGCCAAACCTCAACCCCAGGCCGGGGAAACGGGGACTCGTGTGGCCCCAGAGCGGGGAAGGCCCTGCCGTGCGGCCCCGCCAGGCCGGGCCGCTTTCGGGCTCCGCCCGGCCCCTGGCCCGCCCCGGCCTCGCCGGGCCCGCCCAGGTCGCAGCTCTACCGCAGCATGGAGCCGCACCTCAGCTTCCACGGCCGTCGGGCCCTGGTGACTGGGGCCGGAAAAGGTGACCGGAGGTCTTGGGCCGGGCGACCTGGGCCGGGCGGGAGCCGTGGGCTGACGCCATCTCCCCGCAGGGATCGGACGCGCCGTGGCCGTGGCGCTGAGCAAGGCCGGGGCCCGCGTTACAGCGCTGAGCCGCACAGCAGCGGACCTGGAGAGCCTCGCCAGAGAGGTAGGGCCGGCCGCCGGCACCCCCCGCGGGACCCCGCCCGCGAGCCCCCAGCCCTGTCTCGGGGCAGCGCCACCGCCAACCCCAGCGCCCCTCCCCCCCCCCCCCCCCCGGCCCACCCGCGGCGACGTTGACCCGAGCCCCCGGCCGGGCCGCCCTCGTCGCAGTGCCCTGGCATCGAGCCCTTGTGCCTGGACCTGGCCGACTGGGACGCCACGGAGGCGGCGGTGGGCGCGGCGGGGCCCTTCGAGCTGCTGGTGAACAACGCGGCCGTGGCGGTGCTGCAGCCCTTCCTGGAGGTGACCCGGGTGGCCTTTGACCGGTGAGTGCCTCGGCCTCCCCGAGTAGGCACTGGTGGCTGCTCTGTGCCTGGACTGTGCTTCGGGCTAGAAAGGTAGAAAGGTGCTGTCTGTCAAGCCTTAGCAAAACAGCCATTGTAAAGAACTGTGGCAAAGCGTTCAAGATAGTGGTATCTCTTCTGAAAGCAGCTGCTGCATAGATATCAGTCAGGTGGGGCTGGGGGAGATGGGGGGGGTAAGAAGGAGAGAGGGACAGAAAGCGAGAGAGAGAGCCAGCCTCTAACATTCATTTTCACAATATTTTGTTGGGTGTTAGTGCTCTGGTCTGCTTTTTCTCCACTGATTTACTGATTTACTAATATTTAAAAAAAAAAAAAAAAAAAAAAGTTATTTCACGCTGTAACTGAGTAGCCAGAACCTTGCAACATCACCTTCTAGATGGTACCCACACTTTACCCAGTCTCCGCAGGAGAAAAGAGCACCATTTTCTGGTCATCAAGCTCAGACCTTCCCAGAGCTTCTATTCTATCCCCAGCTCAGTCACTACTAAATTCAAAGACAGTTGTTGATAAGACAATTTAGAAAGAGACAACAAAGCCAGCTAAGGGAGTATAAGAATAGTATCATAGAGTATCCCAAGTTGGAAGGGACCCACAAAGATCATCGAGTCCAACTCCTAGGTGCCAGTCAAGACAAAAAAATGAAGATAGGAAATTAAATTTGCTTACTGCAGTGACTTTTTTCCCCCTCAAAAGAACCGTAGTTCCAGATGTGTGTAAGCTTTAGGATACAGGCTATGCTAAGGCTACTTCCTTCTAAGATGGGTGTCTGACATTACAGTTCCACATTTTCCATTTATAATAAAGGCTTCATTGGTAACTAGACTGTAAAGTGCACAGATTATACTTAAATCATTCTGTAGAACTAGCTGGTGAAAATCTGACCAAGGAAGGACTAAATCACAAATAGAATAAAGGTTGCTTCTACCAATTTTATAGCAGATTCCCTATTTCAAAGTCTTATTATTTGATTTTTTTTAAGAGGAGCCACTGGCTGAGGCCCAGGGATTACTGTTTAAACTTTAATAGAACTGCTACATAATCTGCCAAAGAACAGAGTCCTGCTGGAAATGTGAGGCTGCATGAGTGCACCTTCCCCTCTGCATAGGGGAAAAGGCCACTAACTAACTTGCTTCCAGTGAATGGTTTATTGGTGAACACATGCCTAACTGTTATATCCATTCAGCTTGGCATTTCTATCCGTGTTTGAGTATCACCGGTGCTTCCAAAATACCTGAAGCATTTGTCCTCTCAAAACTATTCCTCTCTGGCCTGGGCTGCAACCACTGTGTAATTTTTAAATCTCATTTATCTGTAGGTGTCTTGATGTGAATCTTCGAGCTGTGTTTCACGTTTCCCAGGTGAGGATGAATTGTCACTTCAGTTTTCTCTAAGAACAGCAGCAACTAATTTGTTCTCCACAGTGGAAACAAGCCCTGACAGGGGGAGGTCTAAGGGGACCATAATCCAAAACTAACCTGACGGCTTTTGTGTAAAATACCTTCATTCTCTTGCTTTGACCCTATCTCTTACAAGTAGGAAGCAGTGAGGCCTTCCTCTGGATGTTTTTGCTCTTTTGGCTACCCTAGTAGCCCTTGAAGATTACTACTGAATGAAATAACGTTCTCTCCTGTTACGATTCTGGCATCTTATTTTTTTCCTTCAGATTGTTGCTCGGCAGATGATTACACAGGGGACACCAGGTGCAATTGTAAATGTCTCTAGCCAGGCATCTCAGCGTGCCCTGCGGGATCATGCTGTTTATTGTAAGTGTGTGCAGCTCTAGCATTGTTTATTTCATTTTTGACTAGCTGGAGACCCATAGCCACCAAGATGCTGGCTGCCAGTTCCAAGCAGAGTAAAATACCTCTCTGTGATCCAGACAAAATGCTATACATTTAAATGCCTCACACCCATTTTTCCCTTCTCTTGAAGGTTCCACAAAAAGTGCTTTGGATATGCTGAGTAAGGTAATGGCAATGGAACTGGGACCCCACAAGGTAGGATTCTTTCTGAAAGACAAGTGTGAAAGCTGAACATGAGCATTTCTTCTCAGTGCAGTTTGGTTATATAGCATGTTGTTCTTGGTCTCAGATTAGGGTGAACACTGTGAATCCCACAGTAGTTATGACGGACATGGGGAGAATTAACTGGAGTGATCCTCAGAAATCTGCTGCCATGATTAACCGGATTCCACTAGGAAAGTTTGCAGGTCAGTGTAGATCTGCTGCCAAGCTGAGATCTTTATCATATCCAGACCTTTCCCCTAATTGATATCACAGCCATAGGTACCTTGTTTGCTTTGTTGGGGTTTGTTTGTTTGTTTGGAGCAAAGTCAAGACTCTGGTGAGTGGCTGTGGTTGAATTTCTGAAGCATCCGATGAGGACATGGCAGACTTAACACCCCTGTTCTGGAGCCTTGTCTTTTAGGACAAGTGGAATGCCCTTACTCTATTGTTCTTGAATGTGACTGGTGGGGGGGCATAGGTGCTTGCAGTGAACTGTTATGTCATTTGATCACAATAAGGACTTGTGAATGTCCAGGTCTCAGCCACACTGTTCTGTAGATCACACCAAGCACAGCTTGGAGGTTGGAGATATTTCCCTGCTTCAATTACACGTAGAGGCCAAAGACATTTTTTTTTTTGGGATGCGTGTTTCTCTAGTCCAATTTGAAAGGTGCATTGGATGTCCTCTATGTTTTGATTCCAGAGGTGGATGATGTGGTGAACAGCATTCTTTTCCTGCTCAGTGACAAGAGTGCTATGACAACTGGCAGCTCACTGATGGTTGATGGGGGATTTCTTGTTTCCTAAAATGACACCTGCATTTCACACCTGGCCGAATTTTCATACTAGTATTGCATACATGTAAATAGGATAGAAAACAGTGACAAAGACCTGGTGTTGCTGGACAAAAGAGACAGCAGGGCTGGAACTTGTATGAGAAGTGAGGCAAAAAGTTACCTTTAGAAGGCTGCTATATAATAAAGCTCACATACGCTGTCATGGAGAATGTTTATTGCACCAAATAAGGTTTTACCTTTGTCACTCTACATGATGATTAGAAACTGGATCTGTCTTTCTTCCAACCCTATTCCAACCCCTCCCACAACCCTTCAAGAGTTCTCCCTGTTCCATCCAAATCCACAGAGCCTGTCTGCACTTTCAGTGGGAAGGGAAAGAAGAAGTTAGCAGACTCCTCTTTGCTTTCTTTGTTCTCTTTAGTAGGAAAAAAAAAAAAAAAAAAAAAAAAAAAAAAACAGAGGCAACAACCTCAGCCCTGCTCTGCAGAGACTGGATTGTACGGGGAGGCCCTGCTAAAGACTGATGGGGGGGGAGCAGCACCATGCTATCCTAGGGTGTGCACACACAAAGGCAAATACATTGATTGCACAAGGCTGTTTCACTCACTGAGTTTGGCTAGTATCCAATAAAGCACCTAATGATTAGTTTTTCAGCTTCACGTTTCATTTACTTCGACCCCTTCTGGGTCTAGTTATGATTCCTTTAACAGTCTCAGGCACATATCTGCTAGAGCACCAATTTGTTAACTGTTAGCCACAGTAGGCTGGGCAAGGAGACCCCACTACTCTCCTAGTTGTTCTTGTCATTCACTACCATTTATATCAGCTCCCTCCCTACTCCCACAAGGATCTTCAGCATGTTTCACCTGCAGATTAAAAACAAAAAAAAACAAACAGGTGTTCCCAGCACAGGATGGATATCTCAAGCCCTTTCAGCTTTGAGCTCGGGAGAGCCAAAACAGCCTGTTGCCCCAAGGAGCTACCTTGCCTTCCCCATTGGACTTCCCTGGGGGCTGCATAGCCCTCAGCTGGTCTCCTGCCCCCGCTGCCCCTTCACATCAACATTGACGTTAAATCAAAGAGACATATTTAAAAAACACTGACTTCGTACATGATGAAGGGCCCTATGCATCCCAGCCCCCTCCAGAAACACCCAGCTAATATGCAATCTGTTGGAGGACACAACATGCTGAGCCAGCACCTAGGCCACAGCCCTCAGAACATGGTGCACTTTTTGCCAGGCTTCTTCACAGGTGGTGGGCAGAGCACAGCCCGGATGGCTTCGTCAAACACCGTCTTCAAGCCCCGCTGTGTCAGGGCAGAGCACTCAAGGTACTTTACCGACCCTAGGGGAAAGAGAGCTCCAGCTCAACCACTCCAGTCCTACCAGGAGACAGTGTCCCTCACCCACTCCAGAACAAAAATCTCAATGCCATGGAGACCTACCAGCACATCAGACTCACCGATCTCTCGAGCCATGGCCAAACCTTGGGGGTAGGTGATGGGAGCCAGTTTCTTATCACGTAATCTTTCAATGGTGTCCTTATCATCCCTCAAGTCCAGCTTGGTGCCCACGAGGATGATAGGTGTATTTGGGCAATGGTGTCGGACCTCAGGGTACCACTGAAACAGAGATGCATGAGAAAAGTAGCTGTAGCTGTGGCAGTAGATGCAGCCATGAGGATGCATTTACTATTAGCAAGGTTTTTACTAATATCTGACATGGTGTCAACACCTGAGCAGGATACTTCTTCCTACAACTCTGAATATGCTCTGCAGAAAGAGAACAGTGCAAATGTAATAATGAAGTCATGGAAACATGGAATCATGACATACAGCACCAGCCAGCTCTGCATACACTGCAGAAAAACTGCATTTTTGTTTCTAGGACATTCCTCATCTTTAAGAGACAGATTTGAAAAGGCAAAAACGTAGCCAATGAATAAAGAGAACACCCCGCTTAAAAGTTGCAGGCTATGACCTTTGTTTCTTGAAACATGAGTGCTAGAAACGTGGGGCTTTTAGGTGTCAGTCACAGTGCTGAGTGGAGCTGGGGACTTCACTGGTTCCTCCCTTCCACTGTTCCACCAAGGAGAACACATTACCTTGGCTCTGACATTCTCAAAGGACGCCGGACTCACGAGTGAGAAGCAGATCAAGAAAACATCCTGTGGAGAAACAAAAGGGCCAGTTGTGTAGAAGGGAACAGGTAGAGATAATGGAGGAAGGGTAGAGAAGAGAGCCTTATAGAAGACAACCTCCTCCCACCAGTAAGGACTGTAGCTGTATAAACCCCTTTCCTATTAAGGTAGCTAAACTAATTAAGATTTTTGGACATATGACTTCATTTTAACTTACAATACTCGACTCTACATGTTCAGAGCCTGTGGCCACAAACACCTTAGTGTGAGTCTTCACCCCTGATGGAGGGGCCATGTAGCAGTTGCTACAGCCAGGGAAGCAGTATTAGTGCAGCCTAATGGTGACCAGTGCCACCAAGAGAGAATGGGAATATGGAACATGGCTCAGCTTTACATCAGCTCCACACCATTCCTTACACCTGAGCATCTCTCTATGACATGCATAACTGTTCAAACACCATTGTGAAGTACGAACTAGAATGTGACAATCACTTAGGAGAAATTCAGCTGTGAGCCTCCTTGAACAACAAGAATTATAGCTGAAGTTACAGGAACTTAAAGGAATGGAACCTGGATGTCCTTGGGAGCCTCCCTGTCCTGAAGTGAGAACAGTTAGAAGCAAGTCCAAGCCAAGCACTCACCGTCTGTGGATAGGAAAGAGGCCGCAGTCGGTCATAATCCTCTTGACCTGCTGTATCCCAGAGGCCTAGGTTCACTGGCTTTCCATCTACCATGACATTGGCAGAATAGTTATCAAACCTGCCAAGGAAGAACCCACATCAATGACAATCTTGTTCTCACCCACATGCAACTTTAGATGAAATTCAAGGGCAGTGAATCAGGAGGGGTCACTGTGCAACACAGTTCCAGTGGAAGTACTCTGCCCTCTTTGCATACACAGCCATACCACAGGCATACTCATGTGTGCAGTTCATAGTCTCCTCACCCAGAAAACTAACTTTCACACATGCATACATAAGGAGCAAAAAGTATCTGAAGCCCAGGCCATTACTCACACAGTGGGGATGTACTCTCCAGGGAAGGCATTTGTGGTGTAACTGATCAGCAAGCAGGTCTTCCCTACAGCTCTGCAGAGGATGAGAGTGACAAGCATAAAGAAAGGTACAGCAGAAAGCACTGAAGCAGGAAAACTCACCCTTACCCCACCCCCAAAAAAAGAGTTTAGGCAGAAAGTTAACATGTGAGGAAACTGATCTGTAGCAGGCTAGAATTCCCTGTCAGGGACAAGGTCTGAACTCACCAGATGCATCCTGCCTCAGCATAAATCTGACCCTGCTCTCTCCCGCTCTTTTTCCCCACCTCTTCAGCCTCAACAAAACACCAAGAAAAATTTATTTGTTCCAGGAACCAAGAGTGGAAAAAAATAAGGTTCTGTGGTGGGCTTGCTATTGCTCAACATGTCCATAATAACCTAGCAAAATGGGTAAACAGTGCACTTTTTTTTTTTAATTTCAACAACACACTATTCATACTCCTCAGACATAGGAATCGAATGTCAATAAATATAAAGGGGGGGAAAATAAGTATCCATAAAAAATTAACAACAAAAACTTTAAAGTGACTACTATCAGTTTGGAAAGAGATTTTGGCATTGGCATGGATCACTAAAAATATTGGCTCAGGGCTTTGATGAAGGCAGATGGCGTTGGTCAGCCCAGTGGTGGCAGCTGGCACAAGTTGGGCCTTGCTGACAATAGCGTTATCATATGAACTTTAGTTATCCCTGTAGAATAAGAGAGAAGCTTATTTATAACAGAAGAGTAATGGGAGTGGAAATGACGTATTTATCACTGTACAAGTTGCGCGCTGTGGAGAGCCTTTCAGGAAAACTGATAGTGAATGCCAGTGACAGGGACAGCTGGTGGTTAGTGCTTGAGTGAACCTGAATAGCCAGCCAAGAACCGGGTATTCTTTACCCAGTTCTCACAAAAGTGACGTGAGAGACTTGAAGAGAGAGACTGCAGGGGACTGCACAATGGTGCAATGGGACTACACATAGCGCAGTTAGAACCAGTATACAAACTCACCCTGCTTTTCCCCTGGACCACATCTCCGCCCTAGAAGAACAGGGAGGTTGTATAAAGAACCACTACACTGACCTATCCAACTCTTCTCCTGAACTGGCACCTCACCCCCCACACAGGGCAGTCACATTGTTCATAGATCATGGATATGCGTGTCTTTTAAGTCGTTTGGTATCCGAGTTCATTTAGTCTCTGCGCTGTCAATTTGGTCTTAAAGAACACCACTGGTCTGGAAGCCTTGAGTTGAAATCCATTTCCAGCATGCCCTACTCCCAGCTGTTACTGCCTCCTCCAACATAACGTTGTGTTGTTCTGGTGGGCGACTCTTTCTCCTACTGCTCTTTAGCCTTCTCAGGTTAGAAGCTGACTCCAGGTTAGAACCTCACTCCAAATGCATATTTAAGGATGTGGCATGCAGGAGAGGGTGGAAAGACCAGTCCTTGCCTAAGACCAGTTCACATTTAGTACTCTGCATCTCAGCTCCATGCTTGCTATGGTGATCAGAAAAGCATAGTGTTAGGAATGAGGAAAAATGCACAGGACAAGCTAGGAAAAGTTACGAAGCACCATAAATCTACTGCACGTCTGCATCTTGATGCATTCTCAGAAAAAGGCATACAGAAAAGGCCAAGAGAGAAGAGCAAGGATGGCAAGACACATGGTGAAACCAGAAAAAGCGATGTATTTCACCTCAGAACGCAACAGAAGCAGATACAAGAAAAACCTATGAACGTCGAGATTTTTTGGAGGGGGTACTTTGCAACAAATCACCCCTGAAAATAGTCCAACGGGGACATCTGACAGGACGGCCAGGAGACAGCCTCGAGGCCCAGGCAGCGCAGGGTTTTGTTTCCCGGGCAGAACGCCGCCAGACGCGGAGCCCGGCAGCGCCCGGACACCAAGGCTCAAGTTTGCGAACAGGAGGGAGCGGGGCGCGCGGGGGCAGCGGCAGAGGACCCGACCTCCCGCCCGCCAGGACCCCAGGACCGCAGCGCGGCCTCCGGGAGAGCGCCGGGGGCGGCGCCCGCGTGGCCTCCGCTCGCCGCCGGGAGCCCCGGCCCCCGCCGCCGCCCCGCGCCTTTCCCTCGGCGCCGCAGCGGCCCCAGGGGAGGACGGCGGCGGGCGCGGCCGGACGAGTCCCGCC
>NC_048910.1:12328061-12401106 GCF_011077185.1 Oxyura jamaicensis | reverse complement strand
CGAGGCGCGGCCGGCCCGGCCCCGCCGCCTCCCGCGGCCGCCGCGCACTCACCCGTCGCCCACCACCACACACTTGATCGCCTGCATCTGCCCGCGATGGCGGCGCCGCCGCGACTCCGCCGCAGTGACAGCCCGCGGGGGCGGGGCCTAAGGCGGGGCCTAAGGGGGCGGGGCCTGTGGCGGCGGGCGGGGCCGGGCCGGTTCGTCCCGCGGCGGCGCTGCAGACCCCGCTGCAGGCGCAGGGCCGGGGCCGGGGCTCGGCCCCCGATCAGCGCCCGCCGCGAGGGGCTGCGCGGGAGGAAGGCGAAGGGCGCTGCCAGCAGCCCTCGTGCCGCCCCACCTCCGGGCCACCCCCCGCTCCTCCTCCTCCGGGCGGCAGCCACCGGCTGGCGGCGGCACTCCTGGCCGTTACAGCAACCCCCCGGCGGGCAAGTCCCGCGCCCCCGGCCCCTGGCGAGGACAACGGGTGCTGCTGATGGCCCCTGGGGAGGGCAAGGGGTGCTGCTGAGGGCTGCGGGGCACGGTTGGCACAGCGTGTGAGCACCTGCCCCGGGTGAAGGTGTAGGGTTGCACATCATGGAATCATAAAGATTGGAAAAAGACCTCTGAGATCTTCTGGTCCAACCTTCGTGCAGCCACATTTAGATTTCACTGTTGTTTGCCTAGCGGATGAACAAAAACGCGGTAGCAAGAATCCTGAATAAAGATTACCTCTGGATTCCTCCATCTCTCTAACTACTCTGCCAAGACCCGCAGTAACTCGTTCAGAGGGGCTGTCTCCAGCTTTGCTTTTCCCTTACCTGCTGGTCTTAACGGAGCCACCAAGGATCCACAGATGAACGCACTGCCAGTGCCGGCCCCCTCCTTGTGACTGGGACATAGGTCCCAGCTTCTCTGCTTTTATCTTCATACAAAACCTCAGCCTATAGACACTCTTAGCTTAATCACTTCATGCAAACAAAATCTCTGTGAAAGTAACACAGCAGCAGGCCCCTCCACATCAGTCAAATAACCATATTGTCACTGTCCAGTATTACAGAAAAAAACAAAAGCTCTTTATTAAAACAGCAAAGCAAAGCTGAATTATGACAAACCACAAATACTGACCAACTGGTCCATACAAAGTTTCATTTTCCACTTGCCTCTGAAAGTATTCATTTCTCCCACCACACACTGAAGAATTCTGGAGTCCTGACAGAGCTCTCCCCTTCCTCTGATTCAGACCCTCACATCCCTTCCCTTTCTGCTTGCCACTAGATGGACTTCTGTTGCCAGGAAAAGGAAACACATCCACACCCTGGCGAGTCAGAACCATCACTCCTCTCTAGGGTAAGGCCCCCAAACCAGCACTCGGTTCCAGGATCCTGAGAAGCCAGGAGGGCAGTTTTGCCATTTCTCATAGTTGAATTAAATCTTGTTGCATTTTGGCCACAAGAACTCTAGTCAAGGGCTGCAGTTCATGAGGAAGAACACAGAACTCTCTATGTCCATTGGTGTTGTAGAGGCTTGAACAATGTCCTAAACCCAGGAATCCAACAAAGATATGGGTTGCCACTGCACAGCAGTCCTGCACAGAACTGTCCGTATACATAACAAAAGCACCTGTACTGCCCATCACTACAGCCAGGGCCATAGAGCAGCGGGGTAAAAGAGACAAAGTGAGCCCTGTCAGCTGCTGCTTGCATCTGTAACCACTGGCTATAAAAAAGATCCACACTTTCAGTAGCTTCTGTGCCCCATGGCTTAGAGTAAATGGCTCCCATGTACAGGGAACTGTAAACACTGCTACCAATCATTTACAAGGTTTCATTGTGAACAGATAGCCCTGGCATTCAAACAAGTGTTTCAGAATGACCACTTCTCAGGGAATGTACAACCCAACTGGTAACAACAGGGTACGCTTACAGACTGGTGCTGTGTAAAAGAACACAGAAATTGCTTCAAATGCTGTAGCAATGCAAGGGGAAGAACTCCAGATAAAACTCAGACCCACAAGCCTCTATATCCTAGCCTTGCCCAGTTACTTCCTCCTTTCCTCTATGCTGTTGGGAGCAAGGTTTCTGAAAACCAAGAAGGGTTTTCAGTTTGCAAACCTTCATCTCACCCCCAAAACTGTCCTGCTTAGAAAGAAGAGGCTGTACCTGACTTGCTCATCCTCTTTCTGACAGCAGGTATCTGGATTCTTTAAGCCACACCTTCATTTCCTAGAACTGTGGGCTCTTAAGGGAGAGCCCTGCACATATGCCATGATGGCATTCTGCAACAAATTTGCTCGCTGGGCCTCTTCTTCCCTCATCCTGGAGATGTCAGCCTCTTTCATTCTCAGCTTCTCCAGCAACACAGAGATTTCACCTTCTTTGTCCAGCAGTGCCTCACGGTGATTGCTTGATAGGACTGTGAAAGAAGAGCAGCATTGGTACAGAAAGTTTGGGTGTCCCTAGAACAAACAGGAATAACAGATAGGCACAGCCAAAGACAACAGAAGCAGGAGTGATGCGTACATCAGACAAGCTGCAAGGCACTTTCAGCTGCAGGAGCCTATGGGAGAGGTTTTGCAAAGATGTTATACTTCACTGTGCAGTAAGTGCAAACATTTTGCTTGCTATGCAGCTTTAGACAGTTAATTTCTAAGTCTTGGTCTCTATATAATGAGGATAAGAATCCCTGCAAATACATGAGGTTAGTGAGTAAAATTCATGGTTGTATTCAAAAACAGGACGCACCTCTGTCACTACCTGTAAGCATAGCTCAGTTCCAGGCCCATTTTAGGCTACTAAGCATTAGCATTTGAAAAGCATGAAGGGATGTATCTATCACCTTTCAGCTGTCTCTCCAGGGCTGCAATCTTCTCTCTTAGCCCTTCCTGTGCTGTGCGTTCAGCCTGTAGGTGTCCAATCTGCTCCTGTAATTCCACTTTCACTTTATTCACTTCTGTCACTTTCTCCTGTTCCTTACTATTCAGGTCCTGACACACAAAGACAAATAAATGATTAACCATACAACTTCAGAAATTTGTTCTGACCCTGTGGTGTCCATATCTCTGCTCCAGTCCAAATTACCTGCTGAAGTTCCTCTATACGCCTTCTGAGTCCATCAGCGTGCAGGCTCAACTGACTGGCCTTGGCTTGAGCCTCACTAACCATTTGTTTTTGTTTAAGGCAGCAGTTCTGAGCTTCATCCCGTGATTCAGTCATCAGCCGCAGCTTCTCTTCTAGATGTTCTAGTCGTTGCTGCTGTAAGACACAAAGAAAATAAGACAATAAATCACTCCTATTACACTCCTGTGAAAGGATACTCCCATCTTTGTCCCCAGCACAGTAAACCCTTGGTTCAGTTAATTGGCCCTGAAAAATAAGCACAGGATGTATCCGTAATAGATATAGCACATATCCCTTGCATTCCAGAGAGAAACCAAGCTGCTTTCTGTTGACTTGGAACCCTGTGCTTCCTGGGTTTTGAGGCTGTCTCCTCACCATTTTATCAGGTGTCTTTATTTTACTGTTCTCACCATACAGGGATGATATGTTGCAAAGTACCCCCAAAAACCTCTCGATGTTTCACAGGTTTTTCTAGTATCTCCTTTTGTTGTTTGTGTTCTAAGGGAAAGCATTTTAATGGAGATGCTGCAAAGCCCAGCTCACTCGCTGAGAAAGAGGCATTTCTTTGGTAGAAGCACCAATAACACGACTGGCATTCACACCTCCTCCATATCCTGAATGGCTCTGAAACACCACTGTATGCAGCTAAGCAACTGTTGTGTCCCAACACAGAAACAAATGGCAGCTCTTATATGTTTTTTAACTCTGTAAAGCATTTTCTTTTGTGTTATTATGTATAAGTCAAAATTCTAATAATTTTTGCTGTATTTTCCTCATCCCTCATTCTCTTGTACAGTATTGACTTCACTGCCATTTCCACAAAGTTCAACTCTGCAGTGACATTTTTTATCCATCAGCAGTAGCCATCTGGGAAAATTCTTCTCAGTTTGGAGAAACAGGAACAGCACTTGAAAGCTGCTGTTAAACAGGATCTACATCTGGCTGCTAACTTCAAAAACTGGTAACTTAGATGAACTCTGCTATGACAATATCCATATCAATTCTCTTACTACTGGAAAGCACAGAGCAGGTGGGGACAATGGTTACATTCTGGAGATGATTTAAAGCAGACTTTTCAGGATTCCTTCCTCAGAAATCAAACTATTATTACGAGAGTGAAGCCTAGAGGAAGGAGCTATACTTACCAGCTCCCTAAGACAAAAACAGGCTAGGCAGCCAAATCCAATCCTTCCCACAGAGGTAAGGCCCACAAACAGTCCTTACCTCATCCAGCCGTGCCTGATTACGAACTTTTATTAACTCTTCCTCTGCAAGTCCTCGCTCAGTGAGTGCAGCTGCTTTGACTTGGCTCAGCTCCTGCCACAGAAACATGAAAGACCATTCCATGTAGAGAAGCTGCATCACTGCAACACTGACCAGCAAACATTAGCAGCTTCCAGTTGAAGGTCACAAAGTGACACAACTTCCTCTCTTGGTCGGGGCAGGGAAAACAAACCCAAATGACATACTTGCCCTGACATTGCCACCTAAATTCAGTGAAAATTTCAGTTATACAGGGGCAAGTAATAGGTGAAGCTTTCCAAAGACAAGGGAATGGGAGAGGGCAGCAATAGATCTAGCTGGGGGAACAAATCTGGAGAAACATGCTCCTTGGGACCCCACTGGAAACCCATAGAGTTAAATCCTGAAGAGAATCTATCCATGTTCAAAGGAAACTTTATTTTTGTTCAAATAGAATCTACAAGTTCCTCCATGGAACTTTCTCCTTCCTTCATCCAAAACAGTAAAAATAATTTTAGCCAATAAACTGAATGCCCCAGTTGCTGTCTTCCGTTCCTCTCCAAAGCACATTACAGTCTTTACATAGGTCATCTTTAAAAGAATCCACAAAGTACCCATGGCAGCCTTCTCCTGCACTACCTGAGCATTCCAGTGCACCTAGAGCACCCATTCTCACCTCCTCCAGAGCTATCCTGATGGCCTCCAGCCTCTGGACCCTGTCTTGCAGAGAACGTTCACTGGCCTCCATGTGCTGTGTCATATGATCCACCTGCAAAGCATCAGAAACCACTTAAACAAGTGCCAGAAAAAACATTCCCATCTCCAGGTATAACAGCATGGCCATTCAGCATGAAAAAGAACATCCTCTCGTTGACCCAGCTACCATCAAAGAAAAACACCTCCCTCCCTCACAGAGCTCCACTAAGAAACTACAATATAGACAGAATCATGGAATCATAGAATGGTTTGGGTTGAAAGGAAACCTTGAAGATCAAATCCCCCACCCCTGTCATAGGAAGGGATATCTTTCACTAGACCAGGTTGCTCCAAGACCCATCCAACCTAACTTTGAACACTTTCAATGACAGAGTATCTGCAACATTTCTGGGTAACCTCTCCCAGTACCTTACCACCCTCATTGTGAAAATTTTCTTCCTAAAATGCAATAAAAATAAACCTTCTTTCAATTTAAAAACATTGTCCCTTGTCCTGTCACTGGTGAAAAGCCTCTCTCCATCTTTCTTATAAGCCCCCTTTTTGTGTACTGAAAGGCCACATTAAGATCTCCCTGGAGCTTCCTCTTCTCCAGGCTGAAAAACCCCAAGCTCTCTCAAACTTTCTTCATAAGAGACATGTTCCAGCTCTCTGACCATTTTCACTGCCCTCCTCTGGACCTGCTCTAACAGGTATGATCTGCCCTGTAAAAACCAGGAACCTTAGACAGAGATCCCTTCCAGGCCAAGCTTAATGAGAGGGAGTCTGAGTTCTCATCTTCAAGCGATAAAAAATACCAGAGGTTCATCTTCAAGACGTAGTGTAACTAATATCTACCTTCCCTATGTCTTCTCTTAGAAGATTTCCAAACCTTCAGAAAAATCTACTGAGCTAATTTTATTTTTAAGGGATTTGACACCTCAATAAACAATCCAAACAGAGTTGATCGCAGCCTCTTGTCCTCTCCACACTCAGACTGAATTCCCCTGAAACATGACAAAGAAGATACTAGCAAGCTGAGCCCTCTTAAATGATTGTTTGAATACAGAAGGTATGTCTTAATTTGCTCCAATAATGCATCTTTACTTCAGTAAGCATGACAAGATTGCTTATTCGGAATTACCACTATGCATAGCAAGGACTGACACATGGACCAGCCTCCACACCTCTTCAGTAGTCACATACCACTCTGGCTTATACACTTGATAACTGGTAGAATGCTCTGCTTGTAGAAATGGTATATCATTCCCACAGAAACTCTGAATAGATTAATTTTAAGAGCAGTTGACAGCAAACAATGGTCTCCAGAGGCCACTGTATGTCAGGACCAAAGACAGACCAAACTCAGGAAGCTACAGAAAAGCCATTTTTACCTCTTTTAACCGAAGTGATTCCATGTCTTCAAGACTTTGTTTTAATCTTCTCTTCTCCATTTCTAGGCGCTCTGAGGATTAAAACCAGGCAGATCATAGAATGGTTTGGGTTGAAAAGGACCTTAAATATCATCTAATTCCAAACCCCTTGCCATGGGCAGGGACACCTTCCACCAGACCAGATTGCTCTAAGCCCTGTCCAACCTGGTCTTGAGCACCTCTAGGGATGGGGCATCCACAACTTCTCTGGGCAACCTGTTCCAGTGTCTCATCACCCTCATAATGAAGAATTTCTTCTTTACATCTAACCTAAATATGCCCTCCTTTACTTCAAAACCATTACTCCTTGTCCCATCGATACACTCCGTCATAAAGAATCCCTCTCTTCAGCTTTCTTGTAGGACCTCTTTAGGTACTGGAAGATCACAACCAGGGCATTCCAACTAGGCAGGCAATACTTATACTGTATCACAAACTCTTCCACCCTTTCTCCTTGGCTAACTCGCACCACTGACTCACTGAAAGTAGCAACACCCTGTGGGTGTCCATGAGCTATTTTTGCTCCTCAACTCACCCTCAGCCTGCACAGCCCGTAGCTTCAGCTCTGCTGTTGTGTTGGTCAAGTCTTGTTTCAGCTGGAATAACTGATCCTGCTGGACTTTGCACTTCTTCTCCAACTCATCCACCTAAAAGGAAATTACCACCACAAAGGAGTTTCTTCTCCTAGTAGCAAAGCAAATTGGCTGTACAGAATGACTAGTAAAGACACAAACATGAGTTAAAGCAGAGGACATATGCACAGCAGAGGTGAACAATGTCCAGGTTCCACCTCTCAGCCTTGAACTTTCTTTCTTACCTGGTTTCTTAGAAGCAAGTTCTTCTCATTGCAAGCAGACAAGTCACGGAAAAGCTTCCCTTCCCGATCAGCACCTTCCTGCAAATGGCATAAAAATTAAAAAGAGCCTGTACAGCCCTTAATTCTTTGCACAGCAAACTTACCCTCAACCAACACCACAACCAATTAAATCCAACCTACCCCACAAACACCATGACTCCTCTCCATGCCTATAGCACTATCTAATTTACACAACGTTTGTTAGAGCAGGTGTGGCTAGCCCACTTATGGTAAGAATCATGCTTGCCTATCCCAACCTGCATCCCCCAAATCTATACAAACAAGGTACGATCTAGAACCCTGCTCTCAAACCTAACTAGGAATTATCCAGCCCACCTGCTGTTGCTGCTGGAGCTCTGCAAAGTGGCGCTCAACCACGTTGGCTTGTTCCTGTTTCATGGCACTCAGCAGCTCTCCCAGATTGTGCACCTTCTGCTCAGACAGAGCCAGGGCAGCTTCAGTCATCTGCAGTCTATACAGAGAAATATTTTTCAGGACCCTTTCTAAAGGAGACACTTCCAGTGAGCTCTCTAAACTACATGTTACAAGATGTTAACACTAATTTGGCAGTGGATGAAATGGGGATGGCCAAATGAAACAATTTTTGCCCCTGCGTAAAAGACACCATAGACCTTTGCAACGAGCAGCCACTGCAAACACTGACCTGGGACTTTTCAGAGCCTGGTGTTCTGGTGCCCCATCCCATTTGCAATGAGATGTTTTCCCTGCCTGGACCCCTCCAGGATTTGCCCAGTCTCACAGAATAATAAAGCTGGCTCTTTTATACCACTGCAAGATTATCTAATGTTAGGGATAGAATTTAAACCACAGGTAGTGAAAGTGAACTGCTTACTCTCTACATTAGGGACATGTTCACTCTGATGCATGGCATAATGAAACTACCTTTAGCTGAACTAGCCAGTCTCATCAGTGTTTGAAGTCCACACACTGTCATGCGCATATGGCTCTACACAGTCTAACACAACTTCTGGGCAGTTCCAGCTCGTTGCTCCTAAACATAGAATCTTGTTGGTCAGGTTCCTCCATGTCTGCAGTGGTTTCTCAGAGGATACTGTCAACTGACAGCGGAAGCAGGAACAGTCTCTTGCCAAGCTGTAAACTGTGCAAGGAACAACATCTCCCCATCCCATCCCCACAATCCCTTTTCTCTTTTCACCTTCTGTAATTCATTTGTTCTTACAGCAACGCGCTATGTTTTTACTTAAAATCCAAAGGCCTGATCTGGCTATAATTTATGGATATTACTGAAGAAATTATTAAGTGAAATACTAAGCCAGCCACTCTACAGTATTAGCTAGCCCCTTTCTTAACAGCTCTGCTTAGCACTACCTATACAGCATTGAGCACTGAGGTTAACGTTTTTCTCCTCCATACTTGGCTTTCAGTGAATTCATAATAGAGTGCTGTTCCTTCAATGCTTCCTGCAGCTGGCTGACTCGTCCCGCAGACATCCTGCATTCAGGGAGGGAGAGAGAGGAAAAAAATGTGGCTAATTTCTGTGAGAAAATGGGAAGGGCCCGATTCTGCTATCAAAAAGCAGAAAGCACTCAGAAATTCAACTCACCTGCCACTCCTGGCTATTTCTTCTCTCTGTTTGTCTATAGTATCCATCAAATCTAAGAACTATGAACAAGGTGAGCATCAGTGAGAAAATGAACCGCATTAGCTTGAAGCACTTGTGTCTCAGCTTTCTTTTCCTAATGACAGCAGGAGACAGGTCAAGCCACTCTCTTGAAAGAAACCAAACTGGAGGTTTAAGTGGTTTCTTAGCATGTCAGACTGAGGTCATTAGCTAGACTCTACACAATTAAGGGTGGGAAGGAAAACAGACTTGTACTTATAGGTTTTCAGTCCTTGGAAAATACCAAAACAGTTATGGCAGAAGAACTGAGAGCACGAATATGAGTGAAAAAACACACTCAAATTCCTCCAGAATCCAGACTGAATACGCTCAGCAGGGGATGTGTCAATACCTATACTGTCATGGATTTGATTCCTGAGCAACCTAGCTTAGAGGAAGAACCCTATTTACTCAACAATGCTGAGTATTGTTCATACTCAGTATGTGCAACTTCAGGTGCACTAAACCTGTCACTAAGTGGTTCATGGGGACTGTGAGGGAAAGTACTGGATTCCAGCCATCCAGTTTGAATTTCTGACATGTGAGATTGCTGACCTGCTTGGTCTTCTCATCCTTCAGATTCAAAATCTCCTTGCTGAGCATGCAAGCTTGGTTCTGGGTCTCACTGAGGATAGTCTGACGGTCTTGGTTGTAATCCAAGGCTTGTTCTGATGCAGAGAGAGCAGGAGAACATGCACATGTTTCTATAGCAACAGAACAGCAAGCACTGCTGGAGAACTTAGCACTCAAAATGACAAGAAAAAAGCAATCAAGCTTTTGGTGCTACCAAAAGCACCAGGAAGGTGGCTCCTCTCAGACAGGTCCACGTATAGAGACTGCTCTCACCTTACAGAGGCAAGGCAGGGTGTAATCAAAGAGACCAGTATATGTGGAGTAATCAACACTCCAGTCACAGGAGAACCAATGACGAAGGACAAGCTACATTAGCCATATGCAAACTTGGCTACTCAGGGGCAAACTTAAGCCCCAAATTCTCCCATATTAATGTGGCAAAGCAGTCTTTAATTCAATCCAAATTATTTTTCCCTCTTGCTGGTAAAAGTAACATCTCCAAACTAACTAGCTCTCATTAGAGGACAAGAAGCAGCAATGTAGGGCACTGTGTATATGTTGTCAAGAAAATGAGAGAAGGGATAGCTCTCTTCTGGAGCAGCAAGCACTCTATATCCCTTAAGTGCTACATCCCTCATGTGAGATAAGAGAGTTACTGATTCCTTCCCATGTGCTTAGGGACATGGCTTAGTGGACTTGGTAGCGTTAGATTGATGGGTGGACTTGATGATCTTAAGGGTCTTTTCCAACCTAAATGATTCTACGACTCTAAGTCCTACTTACCCACAGCTTTCAGGATGTCACTGGGAACATTGTTCCCAGCCAGCTCCAGCCTCTTCAGGGTCTTGTTGCTGTGCAAGCAGTTCAACAAAGCTCGGCCACCCAGAAGCCCAATATTGTTCCAACGCAAATCTATACAGAAAGCAAACTTTCAACCCAGTAGTCACATTATCTGCTGAAAAATACAGGGCTCAGAAGCCATGCTCCTTATACCTCCGCATGCAGTGCTAACTAATCCCATAAGGTCTCATCACATACATATATGACTACTACCTCTCTTTTCAAGATGAATGAAGGGGAGGGAAAATAATTGGCAAAGCAAGAATGAATCTTAAATGCGGGAAACCATCACAGTTCAACAGGTACACAAGTTTGCCCCTCATAATTTCATCTCATGAGCTTTCTTCCTTCCACAACCACAATCTGTGAATGAGAAAGAAGCATCACCAAGAACCACGTTTTCCTAAATGAAACTCCAGCAAATTCCGTAGTAAGAACAAAGCTAGTGTAAGGTAAATTTCACAGTCTGGCATGAGGCATGCCAACAGGATCTAGAAATGGGAATTAACTCATTGCGTCCTCCCAGAAAAACTGTTCTGCTCCAAGCACGCAATCTTCATCTGCAGTTTTGGTTCCAGAGATCCCAGTTACAGTTCCCACCCTGCAAAGCACTCTCGACTGACAGGAACTGGGAACAATTGCTGACTGGTTGGCAGGTATCAGGGCAGGCTGCAATGAGCCTGTGTGCACACATGCATGTGCGTGCATGTAGGTGGACAAAAAATAGTCACTCTTACCCAGCTCCTGTAGGCTAGCATTTCGTTTCAGTGCCATGGCCAACTCTCCTGCCCCATGATGGTTGATCTGGTTATTGCGCAGATCTAGTCGCTGGAGAAACTTGTTTGCTCCCAGTCCCTGGCAGAAAAATGAGAAGCCCTCCTCCCACACGCCCAGGCTGTTCCATTCCAAGATTAGGCTAGGGAAAAAATCAAGCAGGACAGGAGTCTACAAACTGACAGTCACAAGAACTTGAACAACACCTGGATCATGGTACTCATTCATACATCCAGCTCCCCTAACAGAAATTGAGTTTCAGAGAGCAGGGTGCTGCTAGGAACCTGCAGCCTCAGAAGGGGCACCTCCAATTCTTATTCCTTCACCTGAGCCATACTTCACAAGAAATGGAACAACATGACATTCCTCCTACCCCAAGAAATACATCTTCACCCCTCATTCTTTTCCAATTTTGTGTTCCATTTGGCAGGAATAACAGAAAGAGAGACAGATACATTTATTTATTTATTTATTTATTTACCTCCTGATGGATTTGTTCTGCCTAAGAAGTTTTCCCAAAGCCTCAGCTCCCATGGTTCGCAGGTTATTTCCCTGAAACAAAAGTCCTGGGTGATCAGTAAATTACACTCTGCCCCAGTCTAGCTATCCTATCAAGCAAGGTGTACGCCACCAGGTGTACTCCAGCTGTAATACTGACTTCAGTAAGTCAAAGATGGCCTGTGTAGTATTTGTTTCATGTATCAGATAACCTTCTGGAAAGTGAAACACACCTGGAGGAACAGTGGATAGAGTCGAGAAAGACAGGTCTGATACAGTTTAGGACTGTAGATCCAATAGAACAGCTATGTGCTAGAGGAACGCATACAGAATGAACTCTACAGAAGAACAAGTTAACTAGTAACCCAATGATTAACAGAGAAACCCAAGGAAAAACCTACATCTGACCACGCAACAACTGACAAAAAATCTACAGTAATAACTTCCTATCAAAAAAAGTGAATAAAAACAAAGATGAACTATGAGGTAATTCTGGGAAGTTGTGGCGCAGTGTTAGGGAGGCAAAGACTGAGTCCCAGGAAAACAAGAAATGTATGGAACTACACATGTTGCAGAATAAACCTGCGCCCAAACTGTCTATTTTTAACTCTGATTAACCTTGTATTCCCCTTTCCTTCCCAATCTATTTGTCTTAATTTTAATCTAATAGACTCACCTTCAAATCCAGAGATTTGACCGTGGTGTTGGAACAAAGACCATGCAACAGAAGTTTCACACCTGTGTAGGGAAAAAAAAAAAAGGCGGCAGCTATTTATTTGGTATGTATGCAACCCTCTGCCTTAGATAGAAAACATTCTTTACAACAGCTACTTCAGAAGAGGTTGCTACAACAAAACATATCACTTAGCAAATGGCCAGTGTTGCTGCTAGGGAGGCGTGAGCCTGAACTTTCAGGGCAGTTTTTTATCTACCACCAGAGAAAGAATAATCTGGGTAGAGAACTGTATGTCACCCTACGTGCCTTCCTATCTCAGGCATGGAAATAGTCTATGCCCAGATAAGCCACACGGACAAGACACTTGCTCTCGACAGCTTACTGAATTCCTGCTCACACAGTAGGGACCGAGTAGAGAATTGCCCTATGGCTGACAGAATCCCTACCCAATGTGTCCTGGAATTAACAATCTAGCAATTAAAGCTGAGACCTCCTGAACCGGTAGCTACATCCAATCCCTTCTATTCAAGTTAAACACCTAGAGACATACTCTTGAAGACAGAAGGAAAACATTTCTGGCAAAAAAATAAAAATAAAAGGGACTTGTGACCAGCTTCAAACTACGCTGTCACCTCACTGCCCAGTCACAGGCAGGGCAAATTCATTTGAATAATTCGGTCTTCTCCCTGCCGGCAGACGGGTCCGGATCCACAGCTCCTTCTCTACTGCTGTTAGGCCCCCGACAGCTCGCGGGCTGCAATGCAGCTCCCTAGCCGCGGCACCCCCTCGCGATCGCGGCGGACGGAGGGCCGCCCGAGGCCGGCGCGAGGAGAGCTGGCAGGGCCGCGGCCGCACGGACGGGCCGCACCCGGGAACGGCCGCCAGGGCCCGCACCGCCGCACGCTGCGGGCCGGCTCCCGCGGATGAAGGGGGGGTGTGGGGGGAGGGGAGGCCGCGGCCCCGCGCCCACCTTCCTCGCTCAGGCCGCAGTCACCGAGCGCCACCTCGGCGAAGGGCGCAGCGCCGGGCAGCAGCCGGCCCAGGGCGCCGCACGTCTCCAGCGAGAGGCTCTGCGCCGCCAGGTCCAGGCGGCCGCGGCCCGGCGCCTCGCCGAGCTCCCGCAGCCGCCGCAGCACAGCCTCCTGCGGCGCCTCGCCGCCAGCCGCACACAGCCGCGCGTAGGCCCGCCGGAACTCCTCCATGGCCGCGGCGCGGCGCCACCACCCGCCGCCGGGCGCGGCGCTGCCGCCACGGAGCCGCCCCCCGCCCCCCCGCACTTCCGCGGGGCGGGGCCGGCCCCGCGCGCCGCCATGGAGGAGCGGGACAGCGGCTTCAGGAAGGTGCGGCGGCACCGGGCGGGGGCGGCCCAGTACCGCGGCCCCCTGCCGCTCACTGGCTGTTCTCTCCGCGCAGGACACCGTGGACCGGCTGCTTCGCCTGCACTTCCGGGACGACAAGACGCGAGGTACGGGCGGCGCGGGGCGCGGCGCGGCACCCCCGCCCCGCGCCCGCCTCCCTTAGCGCCTTGTCGTTGCAGTTAACGGCGACGCTCTGCGGCTGACGGCGGAGCTGCTCAAGGTCTTCGTGCGAGGTGAGCGCGCAGCATTTTGTTCCGGGCCCGTCCGACCCGTAGCAGAGGCCCGTTACCGGCTCGAGGGGCCCCCGCCCGCGCCCCGTTCGCTCTGGTGCCGCAGCCCCGCGGCCTGGCAGCAGGGGAGGAGCTGTGTGCCCGCTGCCGCACGGCGCTCCGGGTGCCGCCGAACGGCCTCCAGGGGGCTGGAGGTTCACCCTCCCGGAGCCCCAGCCTCTGACCCCTCATCACAACCCCAGCCGACAGCTGTAAGACCCCCCCAACACCTCTGTCCTTACGGTTCTACTACAGAAGCAGCGGCACGAGCAGCGCGGCAGGCTCAAGCAGAGGACGTGGAAAAAGTGAATATTGAGCATGTAGAGAAAGTGCTGCCACAGCTGGTATGTAACTAGAATCCAAACTGCACTTTAACAGGATACAGACCTGGACTGAAGCTGCTTAATCCTCTTCCTTGTGGGAGGTGTAACAGTGAGCCACCAGCTATGCTAAGTGGCTTGTTGGTTAAAAAACTAAATAAGCTGTTGTGCTTTCCTTACAGCTCCTAGATTTCTAGAGACCTCATGAAGCAAATGTGACGTGCCAGCTGCCAGCAGATGATCCTGACCTGACAGTGAACATCAGGCTTAGTATACTCAGAGTCTAGCTCTAGGAAGAACAGCATCATCACCTTCTTCCTCTGCCATACAGCTTCCATTTCCTCTCTCCTTTACCAAGCATGACAAAGCCCTAGGCAACTATGCTATCAGATGCTATTTTTAAAAAGAGGCTGCCCTATACAGTTTTGATAGACTGTAATTGGTTTCCATCTTGCTGCCTTACTCCTTTAACAGTAGCCTGTACTTAAGAGCATGGTAAAGTGCTGTTGCTTTCTCAGCTAATGTGAGAAACAGGTGCTGCTTCACAAGACGAGATGCATGGAAAGACTTAATGGCTGGAAATGTCATCTGAACATCAGGCTCTCATCACCTCAGCAGGCAGCTGTGGCAGAACCTTGAGGTTCAGCTCCAAGTCTGTCTAATGAATAGGTTTTTAACAGGAGCTCTGTTACAGGCTCCTGCCAAAAACAGGTATCTGATCTTTGTTTTATAAATAAACAGTGCCTGTCCCTCACTACCTTCCAGTATTTCTCCAGCACTGTGTCATCAAAGAATGTTCAGAACATTTTAACCATTTGATATTCTCCTCAGAAGCTGCTTGCACTCCGCTATAAATTTTTTCTCACAAAGAAACATCAATAAATCAAAACCAAGTCTCCCTCCCTTGTGCAGGCTTTTTGCTGTAATTAATCATCAAAAGTCAAGATGCTTCAAAGACTTAAACAGTTTTACCCTCACCCACCCTCTTCTCTAAATCTTTGTAGGACGAAAGGAAAAAGGACAGAATAACAAACAGCATGTGTGAGAATCCCACATCATGGGACAGCTTGGCCCCTCAACCAGTGGGGGGGCTGGGGGCGGGAGCTGTGAAATAAGAAACCTTACACATGTAAGGAGGATTCACACAACTGAACTGGCTTTGTTGGGAAATACATAGCTTGCTACATAAAAAGCAGCTGACACTAGTGTCTTAAGAGTTGCACATTGCTGCTGGCTATCTGTAGTCTTTATAATTAGTAATAGTGACTTTTTTTTTCCTCCAGCTGGCAGCTGTAGCAGGCAAAGGCTCAGTAGGTCACTGTACTCTTTCATCTAAGAACCATCCAGGTCATCACTCCAGACACAAGTCGCTTAGAAACTTAAATAAAACCACAATTTAATGCACATTCTTTTTGGTGACAGTACCAGTTTAAGCAGTGCCCCAACCCTCTCCGTTGCAGCCTCTTTGCCAAGAGAACTGTTTGTGCAGCTGTACAATGAAACCAGTGAAGTAACTGACCTAGTTCAGCATTCAGCCCCACAACCCAGTTGTAAAAAAAGTCAATAGCAAAATATATATATATATATGCACATAATACTACCTTTGAATGCCCAACATCCCCCAAAATTAGTTCAGCTACTACAGCAGAAAAAAAGATTGAAGCAAATCTGGTATCTGCTGGTGTCTGCGTGTATTGCTCTGTGGCACAGTAGGAATCCTTGTTAGCAACTACCTTATTGAAGAGCCTGCAGTTTTAAGTATCAGGGCCTTACTCCTCTTAAAGAATCCACTCCTACATTGCCTTATCCACATTCCAAATCCTCACTTCCCCCCATACTGACTACAGATCTGTCAGTCTACCTCCCTAAAAACATAGGAGTTCAATTCCCCAGCCACCAGCATCCTTGACTGTAGATGACTACAGATCTGAATGTCAGCAGTAAAGTGGTACTGTAACAACAGCAGTTAAAGCTCCACCTCCCCCCCCCCTTTTTTTTTTTTGCATAGGGAAGGGGGAATAAGATTAAATTGTGTTTGGTGCATTACAGTGTTACACAAGGGACATGCATAGGCAGAACTGACTGAAGTAGTGCACATAGCAGGATGAATGTGGCTCTAAGAGTCAAGAGGGAGAATGCTACCTCCTCACCAGAAACCTCTTGACTGGCATAGCCTATTAGATTATAAGTGGATAAACCAGTATCTTGACTTTTAAACTATTAGAAAGTTCACTCTGGGGATCTGTTTAAACCCAATATTGATCCTGCAGCTGTTGCTCAACTCCAGCCACAGCTAAAAAGAAACTGCTAAGATTTTTTTTAGTGTCTCTCTGTCAGAAGTCACACCTAACTTTCTGTGAACAGCAGTTAGTTCAAGATAGACCAGACACTAGCTCCCTAATCCTCATCCCTGTGCTTAACCCAAGAAACTGCCCCAGTAATACTGATACCGCTATCCAAACATTTTCCTGTTTGCCTATAACACATACTTGCAGGTGACAACTACGGTGTTTGTTCTTTTACCAAAACTGTTGGAATCAAAATAGCTAAGGTAGTCATAACTAGTTGATGTTGCCTTCAAAAACAAGACTAGCACATTTGAAAGCCCAGCAGAACTTCGTACCAATCAGAATACTTCCATTTATTCTAATCCAGTGAATCAGACAACACCAGCACAAGGAGCAGACAACACCAGCTATACAGGAGCCAACCTATGGTTATTTGCCTCCAATATATCCCGCATAAACTCAGCGAAGTATCTCTAGCTACAATACACTGCTGATTTCTGTGAAAAGAGCAAGCGTAACATAGCACCTGAACCAAGATAGGTAGTCCTGTGGAATGCATGCTCAGCCCACACTAAATCCACTAAAGTAGTAAGCTTTAAACATTAGTTTAGTTTATTTTGTTTTGCTGTAGTATGTCTTTTACAGATATCCTGTCAAGTGCCAGTAGGGCTTGCTTCCCACAGAAAGGATTTAGAGCAGCAGCTCTATAGTGCTCTTTCGTTCTCTACTGCCAGAGGCTGTACACCCTCCCTGTTTATGTTTAGGTGTCATACAAGAAATCAATCAACATTTTTGCATTCTGCTCCCTACATTTGGAGTCTCCTTTTTCCTCTTCCACCTTTCATGCCTTCTCCTCCGAGTTTCTTCAAAGCATCTGGGAGCATTTGGAAGTAATTAGACCTGAAGGGAAATGTTGGCCAGACTGGGAGACAATTACAAGTGCCAGGAACCCTGGGTGCCCTTTCTAGCCACTTTGAAGTTCATTCAGATGGTACAAAGCTCTGTTTTGCTTTGTCGGGGAAAAAATGGGAGGAAGGGAATGAGGCATGACAGGCCCACTGAAAAGAGAACAGGTTCCTGTGAACTAACAGAGAAGCAACAGAGAAGCAGAGCACTGGGGGAAAGAACACATCAAAGAGACCGACAAAAAGGCCTCCTCTGGACACTGCGCTTTATTACATCTATGAATCGTGCAGATGCACACATAGTTTAGGGAACAATTGTCTATACAGGGAAAATGGAAAATATGTTATTACCGTAACAAGGAACCCCAGCTTGTCCAATATGAATCACCAATCCATGGAGAAAACTTGAAATAAAATACAGCACTATGGCTACAGTGGCACTATACAGTTCATATCCAATATAAGCACAGTTCTAAACAGCAATACCCATTCCAACATCTGCAGGAGGCAAAGATCAGGACTAGCACTTCCCTCTGTACACTAACTGCATTGCAGAGAACAGCTACGTTGCTGTGGAAACACTCAGACCAAAGAAGAAATGTGTAGATCAAAGATCACATGAAGAGACTCTTTTACGGGATTTTTTTTTTTTTCTGATTATATCCATAATTACTGATGTTAATTAGGTATAGTGAAAATAAAGCACAGAGCTTATGGCAGGAACAAACTCTGTATGTTTTCTATTAACAGATACCTGTGTTCTTCATTAAAAAGATTCTGGCAAACAATACAAGTGCAGCAAACCAAGCGGCTCACAGGAAATGCCTATTTGAGCTGTTGTGATATAAGTGCTTCCTCTGAAGTGACTTTCCAGCCAACTATGCCCAGAATTAGCAGTAGCACTAACCCTATCCAGCAAAAAGTAGAAAGAAGTCTTGTTCTAGGCAGCACTAAACTGTAGATAAAACTGAATTAATTGCACCTTGCTGCTAGAGTTCAGGAAGCCAGACTCCACTTATCTTTGAAGGCTGAACTAGGGAGATTTGAATTCAAAAAACATGGATGGAAGGAAAGTCCTTCAGAAAGATTATCTAGGAATCATCTCCCTCTCAATTCTCTATTCATATTATTTGCATGCAAGAAATCTTAAATTTAACCTCTAATCTTGATTGTGTAGTCACAAAGCCCATAAACAGGCCTTCCACTCCTCCAAAAGATGAAACTGGCAGCTGAAATAGCAATTTTCCATTTATAACTAATGTTCATACAGATTAGGCCTCTCCTGGGCCACCAACAATTTCTTACAAATTCTCAAGTAGTTCATCAGGAAAGAGGCACAGCTGAATGCTCATTGCACCCCAAAATGCTTCATCTCTTCCCACCTACAACACAAACATAAGACCATTAAAACACTTAACCACATAGTTTGCACTGCATCATTTCTCAATAACATGAACTCATTCTACATATTGCTATGTTCAGACAACAGTTCGGTAGCATGGAGAAGTTCTTCAGCAAGTGGAATGGTGAATACAACAAAACTTCCAGGAAAGAGAATTCCATCTTACATGTTACTGACATAAATATTAGAATGTTATTAAACTTTCCTACAAGCTGTTTGTGGATAACCTACATAGGTAGACAAGATGTTTTGTGCTTTATCCAGATCATCTTTACTTGGGAAAGTTCAAGCATGTGGAACGGTTCAAGCATGCTGGAAACAGCAAACAGTAAAGATACTGTTTTCCACATAATCTGCACCAGTAACCGAGTACCAGTCATAGACTCATAGAATAGTTTGGGATGGAAGGGACCTTAAATATCATCTAAATCCAACCCCCCTGCCAGGGGCAAGGACACCTTCCACTAGACCAGGTTGCTGCACTAAACCCCATCCAACCTGGCCTTAAACACTTCCAGGGATGGGGCATCCACAACTTTTCTGGGCAACCTGTTCCAGTGCCTCACCATTCTCATAATGAAGTATTTCTTCCTAATGTCTGATCTAAATCTACCCTCTTTTAGTTTAACCACTGCCCTTTGTCCCACCAAGGACAGATCAGCTATAGCAGAGAAACACACACAGACACACTGTTTGCAGTCTTCCAGTAATCACTTCACACCTTATGCTATGCTGCTGGAGCTGCTGGCCCCACAGAATCAAGTACTAAAATTCTAACGGGAAATTAAAATTTGGCATTATTAGCCAGGGAATTTCAGATAATGCTTCCTAGTTTTATTGCTTTTTAGGGGGGGGTGACTTAGCTTTTTATTTTTCGCCACTGCATCACAAAGTGAATACTGCCAATTGTTTAATTCAGGAATGCTTTTTTCAGTTCCTTCATATTTTGTATAAATTCACATATAGAACCACAAAAACTATTGGTTCTGAGACTAAAGCCAAGCCTGCAGTTCTCTGATGAGGAAAAAAAAAAAAAAAAGACATACTGGAAGTTTGGGTGCAATCTCAACTATAGAAAACCACTACTGCTCTGAAGTAAAGGGACCAACAAAAAGACCAGCTCAAAAATTAAGAGAAAGGAAAGGACTAAAACAGACTATGCCAGTAAAGAACAAAGAACTGATGGAGGTTTAACAGACTACACAGGCCGTTTGTAGATAGAACATCATGCCTATTAGTATTAGAACTAGACTGGCATAGTTAAGAACTCAGAACATTATATCCAGGACATAGTTAAGGATGCTGCAAGTATAATGAATTAGATCTCAGGCTCAATGCGGCCTAGAAACAGCATTCAGGTGCTTCTCCACTGAAGGCTGAAGTTTAGGTCACAAACTGATTTGTGATTGACAAGCACTGAACCACATATATATCCTGCAAGCCTTCTGTTGACATCTTTAAGAACAGTGTCAACATTCAAAGCATTTGACATAGAGGAGCCTGCCTTTCTGTAGAGTTCAGCAGGAGAAGAACTCTCCTCTGATTTCATGCTACCTGGCAGCTTCAGCCATTTAGGTATTTTCCCAGGGGCCCTTTTCAACATCTGTGGAGCTTCATGCACTCTTGCTGGTTCTGGGTGCTCATCAGTCTTTTTATCACTTCCTGCTTCTGGCTCAGGTAGGGATGGAACTGTTGATTCTAAAGATGATGAGACAGAAGGAACTAATGACTTGGGCAGACATCTGAGGAGAAAATAAGCAAATTGAGTTAAACTTCATTTTTTTCATAATAGCCCCATGTAAAGCCCACCTTTAAGCTTTCAAAGTCATATTGAAGAGGCTCTTCCTTTTCATAATAAAGACCTTAGGATTACTTTAGTCACTGAAATCCTACTTTACAAAGAAGAATTCTATGATTCATAAGCTATGAACTCGAGTATGACTGTATGAAGGAGAAGCTGAAGTCCTAGTATCTGTCTTTAGATCATATTTCTTTTTAGAAAAATGGACTCACTTCATGCTTCCCCTCCCTGAAAAACTCATTTGCAACTTTATTCAGTCCCAACATACCTGGCCACTAATAAATCAGCTGCAGAAGGGGAAACTGCAGAGCTCAGCAGGTCCGATTTCAGGTAACAATCTGTTTAAAATGAAATCCGATGAAATACAAACACTTTTTTTGGTAACAAAGACATCAGTCACCACAGAATCACATAGCTCTACAGTCAGCAAATACCAGCTGTATACTATAGTAAATCTCCTTCCACCAGCTGACAAATAGGATGCTTTTAAACTATGACAATTTATTTCACAAGTCAAGGTGCTCTATTTCATCATTCAAAACTCAAGATAGTGATATTTTCTTCCAGTGCTCACTGCATCTCAGAAGCTATTATGGGAAGCTGAATCATTCTTTAATCTCTGGGACAAACAAATTTTACTTTTTTTTTTTTTTAAATCAGATTCTATGCATAAATCACAGGTGTCAGAGAACTGAAGGTTCTCCCACCTCCAGCTAGTCTACTACATCAGAAGGTCTGTAAGAGCATTTCACAGAAGGATTCTTCTATCATTCTTGTCCTCAGAGCAGATAATGCCTATTCCATAGACTAAAAAAAATCTCACAAGAAAGGTACTATATTCACATTTATGGTCAAGCTAACCAGTAATCAAATACAATTCTTGCAGGACCAGGCTAGCTCTGAAGAGCTTCAGCCATTCTAAATGGGAACAGTTACCAGCATTCACAAGGATTGCTTTATTGCTTTTTTTTGGGGGGGGGGGGGGGGGGGTGGGGGATCTGAATGTACAGATATAATTTTTCTCAGTCTTCTATATAGGTGCAATACTATCAACTAAAGAAGAGAGGAGGCTCACTCACCTCTGCGCTCCTCAGATCCAAAATGAATGACAGCAGCTGGAAAGAGTTTAGCCTGCAGGAAAGGGCAAAAAGACACGACTGACTGTAGATGTTTTCATGGTCCACTGTTAATGTTAGAAACCGGTTAGACAATTATGGACAATTCAGATTAAGATCAGGTCACTGAAACATCTATAATTCAGAAGTCTGAACTTGTGTAAAGCACAGTGCACTCAGATATTAAGCAAAACTGTACAATGTAGCTATTCTACTACATACAGATGATGAGACCAGTACAGCAACGTACTCGTTGTGCTAATGACCTGCTATTTGTTTTCAATCTAGTCTAAACTGCTAGTTCCTACTTGTCAGAGTAACTGCTATATTCAAGTTTTGTTGTTTTTTTTTTTTAAAAAAATCCATTTAGCTCATTATGTGATCTAGGTAACTGTAGGACTGTGTAGGACTGCCTCCTTTACATCTGCCTTTATCGTTCAACCTTTATTTCATATGCAAATGCTATTATTGATTTTGCATTTATACATTTATCTCCAAACCAGATAAAAACAAAAGCAGAGTGTGCCCAGAACACCAGTGTGATTCCTATTTTTCAACAATTCCTCAGTGACTGTTATGTGAGATGTCAGTCAGCCAAAGCATAATTCATTTAGCGTGTACTTTAATTGCACTGTGACACATCTTAAAAAAATATATACATATATGTCATGAAACACTGAATCAAATGGAAGTATGTTACAGTATGTAAATTTATCGAGTCTGAACTTGTAAGTACTGCCACCACATTAGAATGATATGATATGCCACAGTACCCCAGCTGACCAGATCAGTGAAAAGGTGAGAAACACTGCCCATCTCACTGGGGATGGCCCCAGAAAGGTATGCACCACATTACCCTCTATCTTTCTGCCTACCTCTTCAGTAGTCCACAACAAGTAATTTCTGGTCAAAATGTGTACAGAAAGAACACATTAAAGAGGGTTCCCATGAGCTCATATTTTAACAGAATAAACTCCTCCTTTGTCAACCCAGAAGTGCAATAAAGTCAGACTCAATTTTTCCCTCCCTACTATTTACTATCACTCTGAAGAGAAGAGATGCACTCTGCAGGAAAAACAAACAAACAAACACAAGCAAAAAAAAAACAGTAACACTGTCTATAATGGTAGTTAGCAGGTCTGATACCCAGTTCCATCTGTTCGTAAATTTACCACACTGCTTTATACTTCGTTTTCCCCCATTAAGATGTATGCCCATCACTCAAGAAGAATGAGGTTGGAACTGATATCCCTCAAGTTACACAAATGTAAAGAAGCAAATAGTGTCCTCTCTGTTGCAGTTCACTCTTTTTAAAATTTCAAATAGCAACAAATCAAAACAATGAAGTTTCTCAACCATCCAGCTAAACAACTTACACTCTCACCCATCTTCTCTCACTTCTTTGTACCCATCTGCTATGTCATTGCTAAATAGCTTTATTCAACTACCTCTGCATAAATAAATAGTGAACCAAATTCAGTACAGAATATGAATTATGTTCCCTGTTGAACATATTAACGCATTAAATGAAATTGTACTAGTAGCTCAGATGGTGGTGACCTCTTGAATTAATAATTCCAAAGTTACAAGAAAAAAAATATATTCTCAATTAGCCCTAAGTACAAGATCAGATTCAAACTGTAGTGGAAAATAAGACAATAGAAATAGTGATCACAATGTAATAAAATTCAACATCACAGAAAATGAAAACATATGAAAAATTAATGCAAATACTGGATTTTAGAGAGTTAATGAAATTAAGCATGCTGATTAGAGAACAAGAAGTCAGGGGCAATGAAGTAAAATTCTTAGCTGTTTAATAAACATTATTTGAAAAAGTGAGTCTCAGAAATGGTATGCAGCCCTAACTGAAAAAACACAGAGAAGCAAGTATTAAAGCAACCTAACAAAGTGTTGTCATTTACACATAATTCAAAAAGAGAAGATTTTTCAACTTTGGTAACTAACACTTGTGAAATGTTAGACATGAAGCAGCAGAAAAGACTTGGGAAAGAAGTTCAGAGTTAAAATACAACTTGTGTTAAAACAGCAAAAAGTTAGAATAAGGAGTTCAGATAAAAGAAGTCCCTAAAATAATTGGTTAGTACACTATATACATATTAAGGAATCCTATTAAAAAGGAGAATTTAAATGATGATTTTGGACCAATTTCATCATTAAGGAGACTTGAAGACAAGTAGACAAGTAAATTTGTTGTCGATCTTTTCTTTCACGAGAGACGCAGTAGTTTCAGGTCATCGTTTCATTTTAGTTCCTTATCCGTAAAGACTGAATGATTGAGGCTGGAAAGAACATCTGAAAATTTTCTTGTCTAATCCCCTCTCCTAAGAGGTGGGTCTGCTACAACATTTTTCTCAGGACCATGTCAAGTTTGCTTCTGAGCATCTCCAGGGATAGAGACTCCACAACCTACCCAGGCAACCTGCTCCAGTATTAGACCACCCTTACAGCATCTTTTTTTCCTTCATTTGAATGGAAGTTCCTGTAAGTTGTGTCCATTTCCTCTTCTCCTTTCATTGGGCATCACTGAGAAGAGTCTAGCTACATCTTCCTTGCCACTTCCCATGAGGTAATTACTCACACTGACAAATCCACTCCTATCCCAGAGCCTTCTCTTTTCCAGGCATAACAAACCCAGTTCTTTCTGCCTTTCCCTGTATATCAGATGCACCAGTACCTTTATCATCTTTTGGTCCTTCATTTGGCACCAGACAAACTTTAAATCTGTGCCTACAGTCCCACTGGTTCATTTGAGGAATCATAAAAGCAACTGCGCATAAATGTGGAAGGTACGTACCTATGAAATCTGCTCTTCCATTACAGCGATTATAGTATGACACCACACCCTCAAAGAAACCGAAGCAGTACAAAAACTGGAACTAAAAGATAAATTAAAAAGCTCTAAATTACCATGCCCAGATGGTACATCCAAGTGTTCTCAAGGAACTGCAGAGTAGTAGATTCAAAATTAAGCTTCTTATTAAAAGCAGACACTGCTGCAAGCACAGGCTTGTATTTTAAAAAAGGGCTGAAAGTGACATGTAGATTAATATGACATGGTGTAACCAGCTGTACACCAGCAAGGATTCTGAAGGAAAAAATATAAATCTTATTACTGGAACTAACATGTCAGCATCATATTACATAAAGAAGTATTTTTTAAGGTTTCAGAAGACCTTTTATTTTAAGAGACAGATAAAGAAGCCAAATCATGGTGTTGAAGGGTTAAGGACTGTCATAGCTAGAGACTATCAGGGAGACGGAAGACATTGACTGATGGTCTACATTTACCCCAAGAAAACAGTAATACTAAATTTCTTCTCTTGAAGAAACCAAATCAAAAAAGAAAAAACCCCACACCACCACCTACCTGCCCTTCTTCATATCATCAATACATACTTAGAAACCATGCAGGGCAGGCTGCCTGCTCTCGAGTCTTCTTGATCCTCTGTTGCCATCATCAACATAGTCTGGATACTAGAACTGATGGTATCTGGACTTGATCCAGCAGCACAATTACAAGAACTCAGATAAACCCTGATCTCTGCTGGGGCGTCTGGATTCCTACCTAGTACAGAGACTAATAATAATGTATGAACTCCAGACAAATTGAAACAGCTTCACTTATCTTCCTACTACAAATGTCAAATGAGTATTTGGCATTACAAATGCCAAAGTTTTTGGACTTTAATCCAAACGCTCAGGAGACTTTCACATGTAGTATGGCTCACATGTTATACTGAAGCAGGAGAGAGATCCTTCCATCTACTCCAAGCCTCAGCTCCTGCCTAAATAGCCAGGAATCTTCACATCCTTGAACTGACATTTTAGCAGAAATCATTATTTATTAGGTCTTTTAATGTCATTCCTCATTCAACAGGGCCTAAGGTTGCCTGCTCCAATCAGAAAGATGGCTCTCCATAAACTTTTTAATTAAGAAGTGCCAGACAGTTTAGAAACCCCCAGAGAAAACTCTTGCAAGAGCTTTGATGTTTCCGCTGCATTTGTCTGAAGAGATCCCTCTATTTAGGAAATGGATGGCTTAAAAAGGAGTCCCCCCCAGCACTCCCTCACCAAACACACATACACTCAAGCCCTTTTACACACAACATCCTTTTCATGAAGGCTGCAAGTTGGAAAATAAGGTTTTTGTAGCGTGTTAGTGCTGGAATTTTTTTAATAACCTCCCCTCTCTCTTTTTCCTCTCCCACCCAATTATCTCGGTAAATAATTAACATTCTGAAGGAGATAAGTAAGCACAGCATCTCAGAGCTCAAAGCCCTTTAGTTCAAAGCTCTGTTCTTTTCTCTTCCTTTCCCTGCTGCCACCACCAAAACTTCCTTGTCAATCAAGCTCTGGGCACACACATCAAAGTTTCATGTGGGAATGGCCCCAAGAGGTCAGAGAAAATTCATGGCAGGGCCTGCATGAGGCACAAAGAGAGAGAAGCAGACCAAGAGCTAGACAGACACACTAACCACACAAGCACACAAACAGAATGTGCCCCAGTATAAACTTCTACGCTGTTTACTCACACGTTGACAAATAACCATAGTTCTAAATTTCAGGCTCCACCACCACAACCATTTCCAACTGCTGGCAAAACATCAGTCCAAATGCTTCAGTTCAAAATCATTTAATTGAAAGACACTTAAAGGCACTAGACAGCAGCTCACAAGTATACAAAATGCAACCTCCTTCCCATGGCTCACTTCCCTCCATCAATACCCCTTCCTAGGGCTCAGCCAACACAGAATCCCATCTTGCCAAATTTATATCCAGTAAGTTTTTTCTTCAATTCAATTCTTTCTTAAGAATAATGGTTCATTCATACCATCCTTTGTCTAGTTTCCTTGCTGCAGAATTCTCAGGTGTCATTCCTCTTTCAATACTTATTAAGGGTTCAGCACATAAAACAGTTAGCTACATCTCACTGATCATCCCAGTAATTCTCCAGCCAGTCACTGGTAGGATAAACACTGCCTGAGAGTTTTTTGGAACAAAAAAGTACTTAAACCACCACTGATTTCACATTAAAAATATATACACACACTCAGAGTGGAATAACTCCACTAGTCAAACAATGTCTTGGCATAAAGGTAAGAAGATTTTAGTATCTCCAGTCCAGGAAAACATACAACCCCAGAGTTGGAGCCTTTAGTACTCCCATACACTGCTAAGGATGCAAGAATCAAACACTGTGTAGAACATTATCTGAAATCTATATTCGCAAGTCAGCTGCTATTTCTTCATTTGCATTTGTTCTAATGCATGTATCAATGTCCCTAGAAGAATGCTGCAGTTCTTAAACTCACAGTATAGGACTCTTTTAATATCTGTGAACCAAGAGAAATTTAGAAACCTGTGACAGCAGACTGACCAAATGAATCTCAGGTTGTTTGAAACAAATATTAAAAAAAAAAAAAAATCTCCAGCTGTACGCCAAGAATTACTACAAGTCAAGAGCTAGCTACTGCACTCAAATATACAGCATTTCTCTTCCTTGATGCTTTGATTTTCACCTAAAGTACAATGTCATTCTTACTGGGAAAATTAAACTATGGAAATATAACATTCAAATCAGGATGTAAAATACATTTGCAAGATACAGCTAGATTATTGTTACTGCAATAGCACCCAGAAATCCAATTGGAAATGGTGTCCAGTTGTGCACTTTATATCATAGAATCATTTAGGTTGGAAAAGACCTCTAAGATCATCTAGTCCAACCTTTAACCTAGTACTAAAGTCCACCACTATACCATGCTGCTAAGTTCTAAATCTACATGTTCCTTGAAGACCTTCAGGAATGGTGACTCAACAACCACCTCCCTGGGCTGACTATTCCAATGCCACATATCTATTTATGTTTATAAAAATATATAAATGGAAAGAAAAGTAACGTGCAAAGTAAATTAAATAAAAATGTGGAAAAGTACAATTGTTATATTTTGTACTAATGAAAAATTGAGATTTAATTAGACTAACTTATTCAAAGTCACACAAAATGGCAGTAGTAGAAATGAGAACTACACACACACACACATTTCCCATCCAGGGTCTTAGTCACAGTTATTCATGAGGCAAGAAGCAGAGGAACCAGTGTTCTGCTTACCAACCTCCCCATTTAAAGAGTATCATTATAAACAATTCCTCAGGTTTTAAAAAGATCTCAATAACACAGCTTCATCAATATGCTTAGTTACAGTTGCAGAAGTTTAATACTTTCAATTTCTTAAAGCTGAAGATCAGCCTGTTACTCACAAAGCCACATTTAGTCAAACTGTAGCTACAGTAACTCAAAGTTTTATTTCAGACACTCAGGGTGAAGTTACTCAGATACCACGGTGGTGAGTGTGGTTTATGACAGCAGGGCATCCTGGTTGTAGAGTGGTATGTTAGGTCTACTGGATCTTGCATTCCATGACAAAAATATCTACACTAGAACAACATTCCCCTGTATATCACAGAGGAGAAACATTTCTGCTTTTTTTATTGCATGTTTTAGTAACTTGTGCTCTGAAGCACAGAAAAGGAAGTACCATCCCAAATAATGTCTCAAATACTTCCTCCTTCAGTGGTCATTTCCAGACATACAAATTCAAAAAAGAATCCTAGAACTGAGTACTACAAAATATGTACATTGTTACCATGTAGTTATTCTGTTCACAGACAGAAAGATGCTTTCAAATCAGGCAGAGACTGCTAAGGGGAACTTGCAGCTGCCAGAATGAAGCATTCTTTCCGTTACATGATCTGAAAAGATTAGAGTGCCACAGGTCTGCTGTTAGTTTGATCTTAAAAGATGAATAAGAAAATAAGCACTTCAAAGGAACACGCACATGGTAGGAGAAACCCAAGCTACCAACATGAAATACTGCACAGTACACACACCCCAAACACATAAACTAGCACTTGGAAAATTCAGCCGGAAAGCCGGTGGATCAAAAGCTTCTCTAGCAAGACTGCAAAGCATCGCTGAAATAGAAATAAACACCACAGTCATGGTGAAAGGGGCAAACTGACTAAGTGGTTCTTGTTTATAACCTGAGAACAAAGCTTCTCAATGTGGACTGCAACTGCGAAAGAAGATGGATATTCTGCAGCCAATACAGGGGAAATCTGATCCAGCTTGAACAGGGGATCTTTAAAATTCATAAGGCAAAGATAAGACTTGAAAGCACTATTTTGAGAATGCTACTTCGAAAGAAATCCAGGTATAAAGAGTGTTCATTGAGCCCTTGAGCTGAGATCAGAAAGACTTGGCCTCAAAAAATAATAGTAGAAGAGAGAACGTTTTTGGCAGAATTTGTACTCTAAAACAAGTCACACAAGGAAGGCCTCATCCTTACCGTAATGTCTAGCCTTAATCAAAGCCAGCATAAGAAATAAGTATGTACAGACATTGCGAGTATGGTGATGAACGAGAACTAGCAAGACCTCCTTTTTGGAGGTAGTATTAATACCGAAATGTAGTTAGATGAGAAAATCCAGAACAAATAAGTAAAGGGCTAACACCTCACACAGAAAGACGAATGCCATTCTCTGGTCTGGATGAATTTCACTACTAATTGCAATTTTCTTTGTTAATGAGTAGGGTAAATGCAAGACCTGCCACTGGAAATACCTCTGACAGACTGACTCTGATGAAGTTTTTTATTATTATTATTTTTTAATGAAACTGCATTCAGACTCTTGCCAAAAGCACAGAAGGCTTCACACTGCCCAAGTCATAAACTGCTTCACTAAACAGAAGGGCAGACGTTGCCCAAAATGGCATTAACAAATAGGATATGGAAACAGAACCAAAGGCAAAAAAAAAGGAACAAACAGCTCCTCTGGATTCCTGCCCACGGTACATGCCAGAGGAAACACTTGGTGCACTCTAAGATCTGATTAGAAAATCTAAATATTTATGTGGAAGTGTGTGGATTCCTTGAAGATGGCTTCTTGCCCTCTTTACTGTTTTGACTTTTCCAGTGGCTGGTATTCTTATATTCTGCTAACTTTCCTAGTATTAACTCTGCAATCAATTACTCTTTCTACTAAAGCCTCCAGATGAACACTACTCAAGTGCCTGTTTCTGGGGGGAGAAAGAAAGCGAAGACCAACTCTGAAAACTCAGCTTGGCTAGCCTAGGAAAGCACAAACACGCAACCAGAGCTATAAGAAACCCGAGGCCAAGTGCTACAACAGGGAAGCCTGCAGTTGATCAGTTCTGGAGAACAGAACTTATACAACACTTCAAGTGGATGAGGATAAGGAAGCTGGTGAAAAAAGCAATAACAACAACAACAACCAAAGTAATGCCTTGAAGTCTTCTTCATGAATTCCAAAAACACACTGCTGTCAATCTGCATGCTCACTAAACTGTAAATACACATTTCAGGAGAATTCACTTCAGACAGTTCTTTCAGGAGAATTCACTTCAGACAGTTCTTTCAGCTCAAGTGTCTTAGCAAACAAGTTGACAATATTTTTCTTTTTTCCTGGTTCTGCTTACTGCATAATGCCTCTCCTTTCATTGTGAGCAATCAGATTAATGAATGTGGTTTCAATTTTATCAGCCTGAACATAGTGAGAGGGCTGAGAAAGCACAAATATTGATAATATGGTACTTCAACAAGTTGCAGTCATTTATAAATATCTGAACACTTAAATATGCTCACATTACTACCTCAGACACCATGTACTCTTTCTTGAAGACAGCATCACAGCAGCCTGAAAACTGGAGGATAACCTACTGCTAGCATAAGGCCTAAGGTATAATTCTGAATCATGCCTGACATTGGACAAGCAATCCCAAACAAACAATTCCCAGTCATACCACAGAAGAAGGAACTCTACCTGCAACAGTCTGTTCCTAAAACATCCAGGCTGGCAGCAGTCAATGTCCAGAACACACTGTGTTGGGGTTATGCAGTCTCTGCACCTCTGGTAGTCTCAATAATGACTTTAAGTTTCTAGAAAATCCTTTTAAAGTTCACAAAGAGAATTTCCATATCCTTGGATGATGACAATTGAGTTCCCTATGCACCAAAGCATCTTTCAAAGAGAAGGAGAAAACAGAAGGCAGTTATGCAGCCCACAACTAAACTGAAGGGAAGAAATCGAGGGATACTTCTGTGTTTCAGCCCTACCTAAAAGGTAATATTAATAGTTCACTGATGTTTAGACATGATAGCATCATGTATTTTGAGAAGACAGAAGGCAGCCTAGAAAACTAAGAATGGACTGTGCAGAAGCCATAAGCCAATTTGTTCCTCTACTCTTTGGTTTTCTAATTTTCTGTTTCTAAACAGTTTAAGCACCATGTTTGGGGAACAACAATCTAAAAAGTTTCTGAGAGCTAAAGGAGAACAAAGCACTTTAAGACATGAAAAATCATTTATGAGCAAGTAATTAGACAAAATCTCATGTTGGAAAGTAAAGACAAGGTTAGAAAGTTTTAAAATTAAATGCTTTAAAAAAAGTACAGAATTGCTAGATACAGCATGGCAGTACACGTTTTGGAAGATCTGTTCTGAATAGAAACAGATTTCTAGTCATCTAAGAAATATCCTATTAAAATGAAGTGTCAGGTTATATGCGTACATGTTTGCAAAAGAACTGCATCAGCTACAAAACATTCCAGGAGGCTATTGCTAACACCACTGTCAGAGCACCTGGAGTAAAAGCCATGAATTTTGGAGGTTACGTGACACAAACTGACAAACGTAAAGAGCTCTAATACCAATAAAGACAACCTCCCTTCTCAACCTTTCACACAGCCATAAAAAAAGAGATACCATAACAGCTTGAGAAATTAGCTACCCATGCTCCCTTTCCCTATGTGTGGAAGAACCCCACATTCCACATCATTAATGTATGCATTCTAATCTATCAAAACAGTGTTATTCCAGAACAAGCTCTCATAGTACAGAGATGATAAGTACTGCATTGTTGCCTTAGCATAAAAGCTCCTCTTCTCCAAGCCTGGAAGATGCACTTTTTTTTTTTTTTTTTTTTTTTTTGTACAAAATAACCTAACAGTATGCTTTCTGTCTTCACAGATCAAATTTGTTTTTTAATCTCTTGCCTTCCAGATAGCAGAAGTAGAAGGGGAGCTCTGAGTAAAGTTCAAAAGGTTTCCCTTCTGCAGACCACACAATGCCTGAAAGGGGGCAAAGCCTTAAACTAACCCACCCATACAGAGCCCAATCCCATCTAGTGCAGGACCAGGCACTGTAGTCTGCCCTCAACCTTACAACAATTGTGAAATTGATTCTGACCCACACAAACTTCTTTCCAGACTGAGTATTTCACAGTTTGAAAGATACTAGAGACATGTTAGCAGTGAACAAGTCCTGTCCCCAGTGCTGTCCCACCTGGCCCAACACCAGAAGTAACTCCCCTCTTGCTTCTGGCCTGTGACAGTGTCATTTTTACTAAGAGCACTGACACTCAGCCAAAGCAGCCCGATTAGTAACAGCTGCCTATAAAAAGAGCATCCAACAATGACACAGTTGCCAGGGACATAAAAGTCAGAACTTCTGCACCCATTTCACTGGGGAGAAGAAAGCCTCCTTCAGATACCCTGCTGAGCATTTGGACCCCCAGGAGAAGACGTTACAGCATAATACCTTCACTTTCTCAAGACAAAAATTAGATGTAAGAAGACACTAGTAACAGACAGTAAAGCTTCACCCAGAATAAGACAACCTGAACTGGGACAAGACACCATCCAAATAAACTGGAGCACTTCGGCCTCTGACAAGCAGTACAGGTAATCAGAATGGTATGACAAGTTCTCTGCAGACACTTTTCGGGTTTGATGCTTCATCCAAATAAAATGTCTATAAACACACAAAATCCTTCCTGCCATAACCAGATCAGGACCAGAAATGGACTCTTCAGAGCCCTATGTAAGGGACACAGGCAACATAGCCACCAGCATTAAACACATTATTTTCAATCTACAAATTCATTTTATGTAACGGACATTTTACACTCAGGAGCATTAAACAACTTCAAGAATTTAATGCACAAGCTATCATGCCCTCCACAACTCACATTCCTGGCACTGCAGAAGCCGTTGCCTTAAAAAGTTAAAACACCAAACTGACAGTGGAGCCAAACTCCATCTAGGCACGGATTTCATTCTGCTCCCTCATTTCACCTAATTTTATCCTTCCAAGTCACATCAGCCCCTTGCAGTCTTCTCCCTTCTCACACCTCACCCTGAGCATAAGTGAATTTCTTTGCTTTTCAAACAAGTCAGTTCCCTTGCTGTTTCTTGCCAATCCAGTGACACATGGCTTTCCTTATTGCTAAACCTCTACTCTACTCACCTCATTAGACTTGTGTTGCTAGACTCAAGTATTTGGGTCAAATCATGCACTCATTTCTAATTCCCTAGGGTTCTTGTAATCAAGACTAAAGCAAATAAACTTCATTACAAAAAGCACTCAGACCTGCTCCTTTCACCAGCAACTCAATTTACCTGTGAAGAACCACCTTGACTTTCCTGATTCCAGGGATAAACTGTTGAAAACAATAGTATCTTGAAACATTAACCTGAGTGTTTGTGTTGAAAAAAAATATCTAGAAAGTTATATACCTACAGATATAAAAATTTCCAACTATCTGAGTTTTCTGCACCAGATGGGATACAGGGACAACCTACATTATAAACTGTGCAGAGTTTATATATTCAGCTGCAGAAAGAGAAAAATTACAAAACTTGAAAATGGGTTCTTTAAACTGACCATAACCTTTAGCGAGGTCTCTGGCAGAAAAAAGTTCACTCAGGTCCACTGACATAACTGCATCAGCAAGCTCTTAGAGCATGTGACGCTTCTGAGCCAAACCACCAGTAACCACTGAAAAGGTTACTTACTTCAGACCTTCAACTATCACCTTTGGCAAGATACTAACAACCACTTGGTTTTGTGCATGACATTAGATTCTAATCCATTTGAGTCAAAAGACCTGAACCTGCAAATGGCTGTTATTTAAACTGTTTATATTTATAAAAGATCATCAAGACTGAAATAGATAGCAGCCCACGTGCCAGAAGTGAGAATAGTGGGGCAGGAGTCTCTTCAGCTGACTCAGCTGTAACCAGCAAATGCGCGTCCACTGCTTATATTACTTAGGTAAAAGTTCCTTTAAAACCACAAACATCCACATTATGGTTTTGAGCAGAAATTTGTCTAGAAAGACTAAACTAAACATTATTATGCAAACAAAAGCTTCTACAGAACACCTAGCTATAAGAAGTTAGCAGCGCCCATATTGTTTCACATATGCATTTTCCATTGCCTGTATGTGTCACATCATCATTTGCACAAAGTAGAAGAAAACAGCACTGAAGAAGAACCAAGACCTTATTAGCAGCCTTCTAGTACCTAAAGGGGGCCTACAGGAAAGCTGGACAGGGACTCTTTATCAGGGAATGTAGTGGCAGAACACAGGGTAATGGCTTTGAACTAAAAGAAAGCAAAGGTTTAAATTTAGATATTAGGAAGAAATTCTTCACTATGAGAGTGGTGAGGCACTGGAACAGGTTGCCCAGAGCAGCTGTGGATGCCCTATCCCTGGAGGCGTTCAAGGCCAGGCTGGCCAGGACTTCGGGCAACCTGATCTAGTGAGAGATGTGCCCTACCCACGGCTGGGGGGTTGGAAGCAGATCATCTTTAAGGTCTTCGGGTTTCCAACCTGAACCGTTCTATGTTTCTGTGACATAGTTTTCTTTACTTTATGCATTTAAATTCAAATATTCCCTTTGGATTTGGGGGCAGAGGTTGTTTTGGTTTTGAATACTATTCAGTAATGAGATATTGATTTTGTCACCTTACAACATTGTTCTAGAGCAGTAACAATCAACTGGGCTCACTGATATGCATATGAAATCCAAGATATTTTTCCCCACACATGTATCCCTACATTTGTATATACTGAGACAGCTGGCTAAGAAAATTATCAAATTCATGCGACTGTTAGATAATACGATGATGATCTTTTCATAAGGTCATGGTCTAATCCCTAAAATCTCATGCTTAAGATACTTTTATGTGCATTCCACATTTTCAAACAAATGATTCTGTGCATTCAGATTATGCTTAAAAACATCCTTTTTCTTTAATTATGCCCAAAGTCTCAACACAATCACATTCTAATTACACTTTAGAGGGCACTGTAATTATATGTTGCATGAAAAAAAAAAATCAATTTTGAATTTGCCACCCTTTATTTTAATTGGATGATCTGCTTTTATGTTGAAACAGAGGAAGTTAGAAATGAGAAAGATGATTCCTTAAAACAGTCAATTTGTAGGAGAACTTTCAGTTTTAGAATGCTGTATCTTGAACAATCACAATTTTGTACTAATGCCAAGGTTTTGCACCTTTGCATGTGACATTGCAAGTACTTAAGCCTCAAGAAAGCCATCATAAATTGAAGGTGCTTGACATTAAAAATGATCAGGATCTTTACCAAGCTGCCAATTCTAAACAGATCTAAAAGAGACTAGGCTCTAAAGCAAAAAGTCTTTACAGTGCAGTAATATATTACATTTTTATATATTTCAATAAGCTGTCTTAAGGAATGAATTCCACAATAAACGTCACAACTTGGAAACTGGGCAGTTGCCACAAATGTAACAAGCATAAGTAATGGTGCCAGGTGCCAAATGAAGACTTTAACATAGCCAATTAAAATTCCTGCCACAACATTTCTGATTCAAAGACAGGGAAAAGTAATTATTTCTTTCGTGTTTCACTGAACAAGTTATGTTTTGGAAGAGGTCCAGAGAAACAACAGATGTATGCTGAAAAAGAGAAAATAAAAGAACACTCTTGGGGGGGGGGGGAGGATCGGCACAATAAAGGGAAACAGAGGATTTTGAAGTTTATTTAGAAGATGGACCAAAGGTAACAAAAGAGACCAGAAGACCAGAGACATCAGAGGACAGATGAAATAGAAAGCAGATATGGGCCAGCAAAGAAGGTGATGCATTCAATGTGAAATGCAGAGAAGCTTCTCCTATGGGGAACAAGTGCAGCATACAAAGGACTTAGAAGCTAAAGAAAAGGAAGAGAATGGTCACAGGTGATTTTATGTGATACGGATAGGCACATGAGCAGACAGGATACTTTCCAACAGTGACTGAAAACAACAGAAGAAAGCAGCATCCAGAAGTGAAGTACCTAGATCTCAAAGAAGCAACAAAATATCCAAGAGAAAACAAACTGTGAACCAAAAATGAGGAAAAGGTTAATTACAGAGGTAGAACTTGAGTCTTCAGCATCTAGGAGGTACAAAAAAAAAAAAAAAGGGCAAACTAAATTCATGGGATTCTAGATGAAAATGTGGCATATGGAAAAAAAATCACTTCTTGCAGAGAAACTCAAATGAAGCATTATACTTTGAAAGAACACATGGTAAGTCAGAGGCTAAGACAGGAAACCTTGGGAGGCATCTCAGCCAAATTTTAGGAAAGGACAAAAACCCATTTTATGCAGGAGACATCTGCTGGTGAGAGCTTCAGAGAGACTTTAGAATGTTGAAAAAAAGCTTTCCAACAAGCATCTTAAAAAATGTTTTTAAAGGAACTCTAGGTGAGGGATGTGTTCACACATGATAGCTTAGGACATGGAGGGGAGCAGGAGGGCAGAGAGTAGTGTGCATGTGCCATTTCAGACCAGTTTGTACTAGTCACAGCTCTGAGACTGCTTCCCTTGCCTCAGAACAGCTAGCAAGTGCAGATCTTTTTTTTATTACCATCTGTTCTTCCTCTGAATGTTTTCCAAATGTATTATTAGCAATGCAACCATAACCAGTTTCCTTTTCCTGGGGTTTCTCAGAAATCTGAAGAAAAAATTTGTCTTTTGCATTTCCCATCATGGTTACCATGTGGGACTTGAGACAGTGTTTTGGGTGGCAGATGTGGATGAGATGGCACAAGTCAGAGGAAGCTGGAAAGAACTGCCTTCATGCCTGAGTGGCAAAACCTCCTGTTTCAAAGACACAACGTGTTTTCCACTGGTATTTTTGTTATTAAGTAAAATATACAAAAGGGCTTTGAAAAGAAAAATGATTTTTCTCCCCACCCACCATGGTATTATGCCTTACCAACACATATGCTGTCCCATTCCTGTCTGGCGGAAGAAGCACTGCCATGCACGCAGCACATTCAAACAGATGCCATGCTCAAGTAGAAAGTAGGAAGGTTGATAAAAACAGAGTAGTCCTCAAGCTGTGCAGAGGCTAAGAGCTACTGCACACAGGGTTCCTGAACCACAGAACCAAACAGGGCTGTGATCCCCAAGATGCTCAGGACTCTCTAGGAAGTTATACCTCTCACAGGTATTGTGCTAATACAATGAACTCTGACATAACAAAACCACTCTCAAACTGACAAATTTCAGCCACAAATTCTTAACAAGGTATTAGGAAGAGGGGAGACTTCCCACTGAACACAGTGATCCACACTTTGCCTCCCTGAATGTTCAATAGCCTATGTACGATCAGCTACATTTGTATTTCACCCACACAGCCTGGTCAGGAAGTTGTGGAATTTGGAAAGCTCCATTACAAACAACTTCAGAGACATACTAAACCCTACCTAACTCATCATGCTGCCTAAGAGGTCCCTTCTTCCATCCCGCTCCTGCCTCCCTGCTGTTCTGCTCCCTTACGGGCATCAAGCTAAAACTCCCACTGCAGTCTGCTTGACCATCTACTCTGCAAGTGAGCTTCAATCCGTTGTTACAAATGTCTACAAATCTCTGAATGACAGCACATTTTAAACATGGTGAGTCTGGGGTAAAATGGCTGGCAAAATTTAATCCATCAGTCTCTTTTTAGCACGTGTGATTTACACAGCCCCGAGTCTCTAGCCAGAGACTTCAAGACCACCTTATATGACATTTGGAAAAGCATCCAGGAATATGGATTTGAGAAATTAAAGTCTCATCTAGTGATTTCCAAAAAGGTCAGATTTGTGTCTAATATAGCCTCTACCTCCTGCTGTACCTATCCAAATCCAGTGTTACATCTCCTACTATATTAGTATTAGGTCAACTACAGATACAACAAACTGTCATTAACTCAGATCTTGCAATAATGTTTTAAGGTTAAATATGGTTTGGACTTCATAAAGGTACTGAGTGTAACTATACAACAACATGAATCCCCCCCACCCCCGTAACAACAAAAGTGCATCTTCCTGCACAAGGTGGACCTCTTCTGGTGAGGAGCTTGTGCTCCGAAACACCTTGTTCGATTAGTCTTGGCTAAGCAGAAGTCTACACGGATCATAACATTACACAGCTTCTTTTTAAAGTAACTAAAGCACATGACAGCAAGGGAAAGCAGCAAGTCAGAGAATCAGAGAGTAGACAGAGTCCTTACCTCAAAGAGTGTCAAACTTTCATTATTCAAGATGACTCTGGGAGGTGCAATAACTGAAGTTAAAAAAAACAAGTTACAAAACAGGACCATCCAGCAAACAAAACAATAAACACAGCAGGTATGGGAGGGATTACTGCTTTTTTCTTCATTTGTTTTTTCTGGGAGAAAAAAGTGACACTTTCACACTGCCAACACAGGCTTCTTATTAGGCAGAAGCATAATGTGGCTAAGTGAGCAGATTATACCTCCTTTGCATTCTGAGGCCACATTTAGGGGAAAAAAAAAATCCCTCCCCAGGTCATCTCTCACGGCATCACAAGATCCCATACACATCACAGTTACAAATAGACTTTGTAAAGTAAGGTCAAGTATTACCAACAGCACACTTACACAAATAAAATGGCAAATCTGCATCTGCAAGATGGCTTCTTACAAAGTCTCTCAAAATGCCAACTGTAAAAAAAGGAGGAGAGAAAGGTTTGCTGAATTACATTTGTTTCTTCAGATGCTGGGCAGAAGGGCTAATCTGTTTCTCCAGAGTTGCCCTTTACAACATCTGCAGATCACCTTTTGCTCCACTCAGATGTACCACCTTTGGTACACTACACCCATTACCATTACAAATTTCTTAGAGAAAAAAAGACATGTTTGTCCCCTGGCAAAAATCTAATGATGGCAGTAAAGTTCTTCCTAGGAAATCCAATAACAGCTGCAAGATTTTCAGAGTAGCCAGGTGAGACACTAGTAGCTAATTAGGTTTTCTTCCATAGAAAAGCATCAAAAAAATAGCATCACTGCCATCTCAGAATATGAGGATCTAAATCAATAACAGTAAGGGTTACACTGTACGCAGTCTAACTTACTACCTTTTCTGAAATGATAGAGGCAGAAAGGTCCAGCCCATTATCCTTATTATGGTAGGTAAATCTTGTTTCCTCCTTTTTTTTCCCCGCGCGGGGAGAGAGGTTTGTGGTTTGTTTTTTTGTGTGCATGTTTTGTTGCTTGTTGTTGTTGCTAGTTTCCTCTCCCCCTTCCCCCCCAAAAAAAAGCTTTGACATAGAGGAAGCATGCAAAGTTTTCTCTTGCTCCACCAAGACTTCATTTACAGATTCTCTCTGGAAAAAAAAAATAACTCAGTAACATACCATTCTGACCCAAATAATGGGAAATCAAGTGGAACACTTTCCTGAGCACAAATATTTTGCCATCAAACAGCCTGACAGTCTCCATCAAGTAGTCCTGGAAATAAACTCCTCTTAAGTAAGGTAATTACCCCAGATTCCCTTCTCATCCAGTTCAGGGATAAGGACAGTATAACTAGCTACAGCTGCTTTTTCAGAGCACCATTCCTCCCCTGGACAGCAGAAAGATCATTCCAGAACCACCCCTCCTTTGCCATGCAACTATCCAACAAGAAGAGAGGTTAGCTGCAGGCACACAGACCGAAGCAGAGATACCTCTTACCAGTTTCACTAGGTTGGAAGAATCCTTGCAGAACATGACGGTCTGGGAAATGGACTCTCAACACTACCTAGTCAGAGGCAAAGCACATTAGGTTAGTCGCATATAGCTATTTGGTAAGGCATGCCCTTGGCTTCAAATTTGTGAGCAAGTTTCTTTTTAAATAGGGAGATTTGAACTATTCACTCTACATGGGCAAAATAACATACAGGCTAGCAATTTCTGTGCAGCTCCTTGGGCTGTCTGTCTTTCAAAGACTGAGAGAGTTGATCTATAGAAACACTATAATGTACAATGCAGCAGCATTTATTCAGAGAAAAGGAGCTCCTTGTGCTAAGTGATGCTCAAACGAAGTATGAAGTCACTCCATATCCTTAACACAGACAGGTACAGACAAAAGCATCCATAGTAGCAAGGACCCCCCCAGTCAGACAGTCCCCAGGCAGTACATCTGAAGTAAATTAGAATTGTAACATTTGATTTCCAGTGTGGGTTAGATAGCACCTAACTTGAGAACTTCATCTCTTATTACTTTGCAATAAGAAGACAAAAACTGCATTAGGATCATATTTATAGAGCAGATATCTCCAGTCCCTAACAACGTTTACCCTGTAATGAGACGTCACTTAATCTTAAGAGTTTACAGAGGAGAGGTAGATAGGAAAGCTCAGTCTGACATACTGATATGTGCACATATAAGGGTTTTGAACCATCATCTGGAATAGAATAAAAGGACCTGTACTGCCTGCCACTCAACCACACCTTTACAGGTCAGATGATTTTACATGGTACCACTGTTACATAAGTCCCACAAACAATTAACAAGGACAGAAATTTGAAAAGTCCTCCCGTAAGTAACTGAAGATCCTGTTGTTCTCAGCTGGTTTCCAAATCTATGTAATTCCCAAGTTTGGACTAGCCAAAAGGACTGGAAAAAAAATAAAGGTTACCTTTGGGTAACGTTCTATCTTTTCTTTCATCTGAACCTCCCTCAAAGAACTGGTCAGCAGTGGAGCTTCTTCCAGGCGTTTCCTAGATACATGGGAAGATGACAAGCTGTCACTTCTGAAATTTTAAAATGTATTTTGATATTATTAAGAAAGTGTTATGTCCAAGCAGGGCTGATGAAAATTGCTCAATTGTTCCATGTATCCTGCACAGCAGTTTCCCCACCTTTCACAGCTCCCTACCCCACTCTCATATACAGAACTTTTGAGCTTCAGTGACAGCATTGTATAAAATTACTTTTCTTGTACAAGTTTAAAACTAAGTTCAGTAAAGCAGGTGCCAGAAAAAGCTATTAAGAGCAGCAGCAGAACATTTGCTGAGATTATGTGAGAAGAGCTGGATTTATTAAACCAATAAAACAGAGACTAACGTGGGACAAGATTACTTCAGGGAGGGAGAAGAGCTACTGAAAAACAATATTGGCACAATAATTAACAGGTTAATTAACCAGCAACAGAGAAACAAAACAAAAATAGTAAGTTTCAGATAATTCAAGAAATGGCATTGTAGACTGGTCTTTTAAAAGAATAGTAGGTGCAAAAAAGATCTGCCAGTATTTGAGATGAAACAGTACATTCAGAGCTAAAAATACATATTTTTCCTAAGTAAAAAAGTAAGCTTAGATCCAACAGATCCCTTTCAATCTCATGTTCAGCTGTAGATCTTTTTCCTTGTTTGCACTTAATTCCAAATAACTCATTTACTAGACTAAATTTTGGTTAAATATTTGATCATATAATTAAAATTTAGCACAACTATTTGAAAGCTCTCTTATATCTCAACAGTTTGAACCTCTTTATACATACTTTTTTTTTTTTTTTTTTTGAGAGTCATCAAGGTATCTTGGGAACAGCTGCTGAACAAAACAACTACAGGCTTACTTCACCAATTGTACCCAGAACTGTCAGCCGGTACACCACATTCAAAGATGCTCTTAAAGTGCTACTCAGAATTTGAAAAACAAACATGAAACTAACCTACTCCATCTCTTCTTTGTGTACCAATTTCTGATTCACACCAATTCTTGGCTCTTTATGAAATTAGAGTTTAATTCTAACTGCACTTAAAGCATTGCATGGCATGCAGCTAATTCTTGGTTCTAAGATTCACCAGCTTAAATCAGAAGCCAAGTGATATCAGTTTCATGTGCAACTTGCCTTTATTTTTATCCCTGGCTGCAAGGGGAAAAAAAGGATTACAAGTATCAGCAAATTTGGAAAAGACATCTTTTTTGGGTGGGCTGAATTCCAGTAACCCCCAACCAAATGACCCTACACTTGAACCACTAACTACTCCAGACCCACAACTGGCAGAGCAATTTTCAGACCAATACGTGTATACATGTGGATTTCAGAAGCCTTGGGGGGTGGGGGCGGGGGTGGGAGAGGGAAGAGGTGGAACAGCTCTAAGTAAGAAGTTCAGTCTTGGCTATAGTGCAAAGTAAGCTGTCCCAAAGTTTCACAGAATACTTGTAAAGTTTAAAAGAATGTTGTGATCCTCTTGAAAATAAATACAATAATGAAATTAATTTCCTTAAGGACATATTGACAGCAAAATGGCATTGTGAGAGGGAGACAAACCTGACTTTTTAGTTCAGAACTGGAATTTAAGTACAATAAAGTCATGAATATTCAAAAGCAAGCTACTCAAACAGTGTCTTCCTGTAGTTCTTCCCTCTCTTTGTGTGTGTCCCAAAGAGTCTCACATCTTGCTTTGTGGTTAAGTGTAATTTTACATTATTTCCATTTGGGTAATTTCTCAAAGTTGGTCTTTTTTGATGAGGTCTAATAAAAGTTTAATATGGTTTCTTAAAATACATTACTTTTCTTACTGGCTGAAAAAGCTAGTAGCTGCTTATGATGTCATAAAATCAGAATGGTTTGGTTTGGAAGGGATCTTAAATATCGTCTAATTCCAATCCCCCAGCCCTGGGCAGGGACATCTTCCACTAGACCAGGTTGCCTAACGCCCTACCTAACCTGGTCTTACACACTTCCAGGGATGGAACATAAAGAGCTTCTCTGGACAACCTGTTTCAGTTCTTCACTACCTTCATAGTGAATAATTTCTTCCTAATGTCTGATCTAAACCTACCCTCTTTTAGTTTAAAGCTATTACCCCTTGTCTTGTCACTACGTGCCTGATAAAGAGCTTCTCCCCAACTTTCCTGTAGCCCCCTTTAGGTACTGGAAGGCTGCTATAAGGTCTCCATGGAGCCTTCTCTTCTCCAGGCTGAACAACCCCAGCTCTCTCAGCCTCTTGTCATAGGAGAGGTGCTCCAGCACACTGATCATCCTTGTGGCCCTCCTCTGGACCTCCTCCAACAGGTCCCTGTCCTTATGTTGGGGACCCCAGAGCTGAACACAGTACTCTGGGTGGGGTCTCATGAGAGCAGAACAGAGGGAGAGAATTGCCTCCCTCGACCTGCTGGCCATGCTTCTTCTGATGCAGCCAAGTATACTCAGTGGGAGTTATTCTCACAAAGCTGTATCATTGAGCTTATATATTTTGTCCATTATTAGTTGTTAATTCCAGCCATTTAATTCATAGTAGTAAACGCAAAATCAGACCAAAACAGAAAGCAGGAGCTCACCACTGCTTTGGGCCTCTCGCAAATCAAAACACATCTAATTATAGAGAAGTGGTTGCTCTTTAAGAAGAAGGGGGAAGAAAAGGAAGAAAAAGAGACAGTGTGTTAAGTGGCTTTGAGTAACTCTTTTAAATGCAGAAGGGAGAAAGAGACCTTTCTTTTAATCCCTTCCTTAGAGAGGGCCTGGCCCTCATTACCTTGAGGTTCTCAGATAAACTTACCACCAGACAGGCATCACAGACATTTCATGATTAAATTTTCAAAATCCAAGTAAAACAATTATCTCATGCACAAATAGTCAACCAGTTCACACAAAAACATACATTCTGTCACAGAAACATGGGATAGCCCTTGAACTTAAACAGTATAAAGGGCAGAGATTTCCAGTGCTGATCATTAATTCAATAATTCCATACCCGGTAACTTACCTACAACCCTCTCCCCAGAAATCACAGCCATCAATAGGGGCACTGTGTTACTCTGCTCAGCAAAAGAATATGAAGCAAACTCAATCACCATCAGAAAGGGAATTTACCTCTCACTCTGCAGTTGTGCCAAACGTTTCCGTACATCATCCACTGTGACTTCAAAAAAATCATCAGGAAGGTCATCTAGGTCAGCAGGAGGTGGTTCTAGCAGGTCTAAGTGACATACAAGTGGCTCTCGTTCCACAAGCTACAGAATAAAAACAGGCGTAGGTTAGTCTCAAATGCACTGCTTTGCTTATTCTGAACGGTTCCTGAAAAAAAGGACAGTGTTTGCAAACTGAACTACAACTACTAGTGTGGAATTCATGACCATACGAACAGACTGACTGTATCAAAGCTGCCATTGTTTTGACTAGTTATTTTTTATAGTTGATAGAGTCTGTGACACAATTCCTCCCAACAAGCAGTAGAAGCCCATATTGTTCGATGAGTCACACCCTAACAGCTACTCTCCTGTCTGTAAAGGAAGACAGGGTAACAACCTCAGCAGTCAGGTAATGTAAGGAGAGATGACTCCTCTCCAGGAAGGGCATGTGGGAACTTTACACTGACACAACAGCACAATGATATTTTGGTAGTTACAACCTTGTTATAAGCATTCCTATCCTAAAATCATACTTTACCTCTCTACTCCACTCTCTTACCATTCTACAGGCAGTACACAACTACTACAGGTGCTATTCTATGTACTACTGCTTATAAACTGCCCTTTTAAGTTCATCTGCCAAGTATTCCTGCCTGTCATCATGCTTTATGTTCTCTTGGCTTTGCATTCTCTGTCCACAGAGCCAAGGGTACTAGGTCTCAATCCATTTTTCTGTACTCTAGAGAGCCATCCTTTGACCTGTTGAGTTCTCTGAACTGAGTCACTGCAGGTTTTCATTATACATTTCAACTTTTTAACCTGGCTTCTGGCATGTATCCTGTGTCATCCAACACAGAAAGTTCCCTTAGACAGCAAAACCCTTTTCAAAAAGAAATTAATCTTTGTTGTAGGCAAAGCAGACAGATGGTGGGGGAGCACTTCAGTGTATGCATTAGCCGCAATAAAGGTACTAATTACACTTATTGGCAACTTTCCCCACACCACAGGTGCTGTGGATAGGCTGTTCAAACAGCACAGAGACCTTCAAGATAGCCCTCTCACTTGTAAGGCATAGGCAGGCTGGCCACTCTGCTCCCCCTGCTTCCAAAGACCATTGCTGGCAGTGGGATATCACGACGGCAGACCTCTCAGCCCAATTGTGTCCTGTCCTATAACTGTGGCTGCAGTTTTATATATATCTGTATACATACACACATGTATATGAATACAGATACGCATACACAGAATCACACACACACACTCCAAAACTATCAGTGTTCAGCATCTCTGAAGGGAGACTGACACTATGTATCCCTTCCAATTTAGAAGGGGTTAGATACTGGATACTATCCCTGACATCAAAAGAAGCAGCTGTGTCAGTACCTGAATATAAACCACATCAGGAGTCAAATACACAAGAGACAATTACACCTACTGGACCTTGAACAATTTAAACTTTTTGAATTCTAGAAATTTGTAAATGCCCAAAGCTTGAAAACAGAATATTGTGCTACAGCCTATAGGATATGCAGGGGGGAAGGAGTCCACGAATGGAGAGGCCCACCAGAACAAAAATTTTGGTAGTTGATACAGCATTTCTTTATAGTCAGCTGCCAGCCTAACACAACCCTAGGTTCTATGAACTAACACATACATATGGCAATATTAAGAGTATATATTGCCTTATATTCTCTTTCCAATCCAAACGAGTGCCTAGATGTCCTGTCCTCCTGCCATCTGTTCCATCTATTCTCCCTTCCCCCAAGCACAGTCCCCTTGGGAAGCAAAGGAGTCTCCCTCAATTGTCAAAAGAGAGGACACAAATTACAAGGCAATGTTCACTCTATTTGTGGGCACTAAAGGGTAATTTGAGAAATTAGAAGAGCGAGGTTGTATGGGTGGGACCCTTGGCTACATTTAGAAAGTTGAGCAGAGTCAGCTTTAACTAGAGGGTGAAGGACCCTGATTGCAGCTTTCCCTGCACTCAGGGGAGGAATGTCCAGGGCTGCAGAACTCCCTGAGCTGCCTGCATGAAATGATCCTGAGCATACAGAGCCACCCTCTGGGAAAGAGCCTGTGGCACAACAGTCCTAACTGCTGCAATCTGCTGGTCCAATAAGGGCAGATCAGTGTTAGAGGAGAGTTAGAGGCCTCCCAAATAACCAGGTATACTTCAGTCTCCTCCAACAGGCTTGTATTTCATTTCACTCAGAACACATATACTGAAAATAGACTTCTCCTTCCAAAGGAAAAAAAAAAAAAAAAAAAAAGACCAACCAGACATACCCTATAGCATGTTGTGAAAGGTGGTGCTGGCATACAGTGGAATTACAAAGTCTGCATTAGCAAATCCTAAACTTATCATTTAGCACCAATGATAACAATAAGATTCCAAATGGAAAGTATCAATCACTGCCCAAACCATGGGAGCGGCTAAAGACAGCTTCAGCCCAGACAACAGAAATGATAATGTAGCAGAACGTGGATCTATATCCCAGCCCACTGTGTTCAGTTGTCACCCCTTCTCGCTGTGCACTCACTCATGTGCGCTCACCGTCCCAGACTGTCTTAGAACTGCCATTCACACCTTGCTTTCCAGACATCTTTGCTAAGACAAATGGCTCTGCACTGCAGATAGCACACTGTGCCAGCAGGAACTTCCCCCTCTAGTCACTCAGCCCAGAAGAACTACATACATGCTGTGTGACACAGAACTACTTCTTCCTAGACATAAACACCCTGTTCTTGCCCTCCAAATTATATTCAGCCAAGATGTGCCTGTTTAATTCTCTGCACCATACCTATAGTGGCCCAACACAGACAGGCTTAGGAGCTGAAATGTAGCTGTATAATTTCTTCTGTTCCCCAGCCAACACTGAACACTGACTATATTAGCTTCCAAACTGGCACAAAACTTAGCTACCCCTTAACATGAAGGAACACACTTTCTTCTATACAGAAGAAAAAGCTTATCTGTTTACATCTAACTAGACTGCAAAAACACACAACTACAGTAAGAATTTCCTAATATTAAATTTTCAGCTAACCCCTAGTAACAGTAAAAATTCTGGAGAGAGCTGAAACAATTGAGTTTTTGAGGAAAACAATTGAGGTGTTTTGAGCTTGTTTTTCAATGCTTTTGCAACTCAATTTCAGAATTACATGACAAGGTCTGATCAGAGAAGAGCAGCACAAGGTGTCTACTAGGCACTACTTAGCAATGAAAAGACACAACCATAATGCCTCTGAGGATGCAAAGTCTGCCACATCATATTACTCCTATATTACTATAGATCTCACCTCCTTACAGACATAAGAAACACTTCAGAGAGAAAGGTTGTTCCACCAATTCCTTGCCCAGAGTCTAGCAATCAGAAAAAAATCCCGTTTCTTTATCCATTACCATTTACTCACTTAACTATTCCAATTTGGTATCTCCCAATCTAAGTACTCTCACTACAGCTTTGCTTTAAAGCCTCAGCAACAACACTGAAGTACAGGCAGAATCTGAAAGATACCTTCCCATGGCTATTTACAAAAAAGACTCTACCAGGTAGACCAACTCACTTTCCAGTTCCAATCTGGTATTTTCTTCAAGTGACAAAAGGTAGCTAGCTATCTCTTGTAATAAAAGATGGCCACCATCAGGGCAGTTACTACCTTTCACTATGTAACTTGAAAGGAAGGAAATCTATGCATGTTGCTGTCATCTTTCTGTTAGTAATACCTTTCAAAGCCAAAGATGCTGCATTATGGTTTGTAACCTTCCCAAAATATCAGTTCTTCGAAGTCTCTACTTCTACCAAAGCTGAGACATTACACGCTTTTCACCAGCAGGCTGAAGCCATCTATTCACAACAGTGTCCACCAGGCAACTGATGTAATTGCAGTCTATGCAACACAGATAGGCATTAGAAAGAATGCAATTCAGTCTAAGGTCACTATCCTGGCCCCAAGTAAGCACGTAAGCTGAGGAAAACCCTTATTTAATTTGAAGCATAGTGGTGGCTATTGTGCTTTCCACAGCAGTAAGCTCTCCCTGCAGATCTACCTCCTCCCCACCACCTCAGGGAGCTCTAATCTCCAGGGGAATCTGGTGTAAAGTTACCTTCTAATAATTAATGTTCTGACATCAAAGTCAGCACGCAGCTGTCTGTAAACCATCTTTATCCTAAGAAATGAAGGGACGCCAACACAGATTTTATCCAGCCTCTCTGCAGCTCCAAAAACCACACACAGGCAAAGCATTAATGGGAAGATTCTTTTACAAAAATGGACCTTTGATGTTTAAAAATAATTTGTTTTGTTTTTTTCCTCAGGACTGAAAAGGGACAAAAAGCAGATGCCATGTGGCTAGCCCAGCTCTGCTGTAGCTGCTGAGAGCAGAGGATGGCAGGAATGGAGGAGGGAACAAAATGTAATCAATCAGCAGCAAATGCACCAGAGATCAAAGGGCTTGAAAGCAGCAGTCAAAATCACATGCTGTTTAACACAAGGGCAGGGCGGGGGGGGGGGGGGGGGGCGCCCGCAACAGAATCTGCAGCTGCTTCCAAAACTGTTCTCAAACTGGAAGGAAGGCTGGCTCCCAAAGTGCCTCTAAGTGGTTTGAACTGGACTGCAATTCTGAGAAAGATGCTGGATCACAAACAAGAGTCCCTAGGCCACCGTGATTCAGCTCTGTGACCATCAGTACAACTTCACATTAAGCTGTAGCCAATAAAATTATAAAATTAGTTCTGTCTCTCCAATCAGCATATGGAGAAGTGCAGACAACAACGCTGGTGAAAAGTAACACCTAACACTTGCACCGTTCCTTCCTTCCTGTTCAGACACAACTGAAACTGCTCCTTTACAAATCATTCATAGGTGAGAGTATGACTGAAGCAAGCAACGCATTACAGTGGACAAATCACCCAGCCTACTGTTCAGGACTCCACACTCAGAGTCTGTTCCAAAAGGTTAAATAACACTGATTAAATGGACCCAAACATGTTTCTAATATACCAAAACATTCACCACTGGATTGGCAAGGCCTCTTTCTGCTACGTTTGTAACTGTTCCAGAGTCTTTCCAGGGTCTGGCTTCTCCACCTAAACAATTCAGAAACTCATGAAGAATGATGGACTACAACCACAAAGAAGTCAACCAAGGTAGAATCTCTACATCAATGAGAGGGCATACACATAGCCTTGTTAAATTCCTCCTGCACTGAGTGCCCTTGGAAACTTATCAGGCGTCTTTTCTTCCTGCGTATGGCTTTCCTTTGTTTAATCCCTTGGCTGGATCAGAACCAAAGATAAACACCAAACTCCAACTCTAGGAGGTACTAAAAACTGGGAAATAGAGGAGATCTCTGAAGATTAAATCCAGCCCTGATGATGTGTGCAGTGAAGGGACAAGGGAAGGAGAGGGTCACAGAGAACCTGGGACATGAAACTCCCAACACACAAATTCACAACTTAATAAGGATACATTATTAACATCTCTGGTACTTTCTTTTATGCTACTTCTCAGACATACCCATCCTTGTTGGGGGCATTCAATTTCATATAGCTGACCTAGAGAAAGTATATTTGACATCATTCAAAGACATCCTCTAACAACAATATAGCACTCTTGAGCCATCAATTCTGGTATCTACATATGAGTTAAAGCATTTTTAATTTTAACTGATTTATTTTTAATTTGGAGACACTAACAATGCAGATACACAATTTGTCTTTCTAGGGAAAAAGGTTAAAGAGAGGTAGACTTTAAGAAGCAAGATACTTTAAAGCAAGACAGAATATACTTTTATATGCAAGCAGAAGTAGAGAAAATGAAGGAAGGTTTCTGTATCACCTGCAATACTAAAAAAATTAAGACTTACAGAAGGAATGGGTAGACTGAAAGGAAGAGAAGATGCCCAGACCTCATTTTTCAAATAGCTAAATTTTGTCAAAAGCGATGCAACTGTAGCTGAAAAAATCCTTTCCTACATCTGTGGGCCTTATAATCCACTGCTTGTCACCAACAGTGAAACGGTAAGTTGAAGTGACCACAGGCAGAAGGAACTGAGGAAGCAGATGTTAAAAACCACCAGCATTGGATGCTGCTTTTACAATTGCTTTGCTATGAAGTTCTGTGTTCCTCAGGACATCTTAGATGAGAAATAGGGCACACCTTACAACCTAAGAGTTAGGAGCTCTGTCTTCTCAGATCTTCGTAGTATGTGATCAAGTTGCAGCAAATCTGTTAAGACCACTTCTCCTCCTATGACATAATCCTACAACGAGCTAGAAAGGTTATCCCTTTCCATGTGGAAAACTCTACCAGACTTGCATCTCCCAGATCAGAAGGCAGTCAGTCACAACAAGCAGCAAGCACTTTCTTAGTAATAGAAAACAGAAGTCTGGAAAAACTCTGCTTACCTTTAGAAAAATTACATAGTAGATAGCAACTAAAAAAAAAAAAAAAGCCAAGTTCCCAGGGATCAGGTGACAAGTGGGCATTTTTAAAATACATTTAGCTTTTCATGAAATTTGACGCAGAAATTGAAGCTCTTCTGGGCTGTTTCTAATGCACTTGTGTTGCTTGCATTAGAACCAATCACCAAGGATATCTCAAGGTTCAAAGCTTTGCTTGCCTCTGGACAGTGCACAAATTCATAAATTCCTATCTTTCATATATCCTATAGTAAACAGACCAAAATGCAAGTTACTGAACTTACTTGGCAGAACTATATGTCACCAAGGCATCCAATGCTAAATAGTGGGGGGGGTGGAGCGGGAAGAACCACGCGGCATCTCAAATACGGAAACATCTTTCCCCACTTAAGGCAAGGCAGAATACAAAGCCCTCACTACAAACAAATTTTACCTTACCTGCTCTTGCTCATTCCGCAGCTCTTGGCTGTTCTTAGACTTCTTTGGCTCAGAAGGGCCTCCAGGGCTAGAAAAAGTTGCTGGCAGCTTTGAAGATGGCTTATCAAACCCAAGAGGTGGTGTAGCCACAGAAGTATCCCCCAGACGCTGTCCATCTCCAAAAAAAGGGACAAACGGGGTAGACTTGGGCTCTGAGGGAGGAGGCAGCTCTTCCACACGGGCATTAGGTTCTCTAATCAAGCCTTGATTGTCTGTGCAACAGTTTAAAGACAAGGCCACATCCCTGTGGTCCGAGTCCTTTGGGAATGTGTGCATTTGAGGTAAGGACACATTCTCTGCTCCTCTGATAGAGCCTGGCCTCACCATTGGCTCATTACATTGTGTCATGGCATCCACAGCTTCCTCCTGACCAGACAAATTGAATTTCTTCATGGCAACCCTTGAAAGACAACACCAAAAAAAAAGTTAATAGTTAGTGCTGTCCTCCCAATTCTCAACATGACCAAGACACAAATGAGACAGCTAGACCATAGTTTAATAAACTGCTTCTTCCAGAGTTACAAAGAACAAGTTGCAGTTGCTCTGAAGTTAGGAGGAGGGAGGAAGCAAAACGGGAATTAACCGTCCCCACAGGAAGAGAAGAAAATTGCCTTCCAGGAAAAAAAAAAAAAAAAAAAAAAACGTCAGCTGTAAAACTGTTTTTAATCATTCCTACCTTCTGTATATATTATAAAAAACTGGCTAGATGATCACAGAAAACCTGTCACTGTCTATTCCCCACCTCATGATCCCAATCAGCAGGAGGCACTGCAGGGACTGGGAATTAAAAAAAACAACCAAGAAAAAAAAAAAAAAGGTACCAATAAAAACCCTCCCCCCCACTCCAAAAAAAAAAAAAAAAAGGAAAATAAAAGAAGCAAACAATTCCCTTTATTCTGCACATCACTGGTCAGTGCCAGCATCTGTAGCTGTGTGAGCACACGTGGGCAGCAGTTTCAGATAAGCAGGCAAAGACAATTACCAAGCGCAGCGATGTTTGTCTTTTTGAATTATTTTCATGCATCTTTTTTGGTACTTGAAAGAAAACATATTCACCAATAGAATGAAAATGAAAAATAAAGAGCCCAAACTTTTCTCCTCCCAACCTGATGATGGCACTGCCTCCACTCAGACCAAGTGACTTCAGTGTTGTCTTCTCTAATTCATCTTTTCCTGAGATCTGTAAGAAAAACAGAAAAAAAATATAGTAACTGTCTGTCTAAGAGCGTTTAAAAAGCTCTTTCTAGAGTGAAGCCTATATTAAGATAATCATCACACCGCACCAGAAACAACTCAAAGCACACTCTTTCTGCAGTTGGAAATGAGACCTGAATACATCTGTATTCACCCATTTGGCTTTACCATATTCACTGCTTACTAAGGGATCTTCACTGAAGATGACCTATATAAGTTTCTGTCCCATGTGTACATCCAAACCTGATTCAACTTCAGCAAAGCATTATTTTTATGTCCGCAGTTAAATCACAGTCAACATCTCTGAGCTAGAAGACAGCTGACTTCATTACATACACTTCCCATCTGCTTGTAATGACCTGTTCCAGAATAAAGACTATCTGTCCACAGAGGTCAGTGGGAAGTGAAGGGGAGAGCTACAGAGAACGAATTCCATAATACACACATACAAAATTTTAAACAAAACATTAACAGCAAAAGATCAAAACAGGGAGGAAAGCAAATATTTATTAAAATGAAACCACTGTTTTGACTCTTGAGCTTTAAAAGAAGTTGGAAAGAAAAACACAAACAAATCATTGAGCTCATTTTATGGGCTCAGAGGTCTAAACGGCTCTGGGTTATGTTCCAAAAAAGCTTTTTTCCATACAGACTTGTCAGGCTTTCAAAAGACCAACATTTTTCTACTTCCCCTCTCAAGAAAGTTCAAAAGAAACACTTTCCAGGTTGGAAAGTGGAGCTAAGTTTTCCTTATATTTTAGGGACAGAAGAAGAGACAGTTAAGAAGGTTTTGGTGACTTACCTCATCTCGCATGTAAATACAGACTGGACAAAATTCACCGTGTTGTTCCATAAGCTCCCTGCAATAAACAGCAAAATACTGCAGCATCTGTAGAGCAGCCTATCCCTTCCAAAACCAACATAGAGAAATAGTAAGAAGCAAAATTAGCTAGTATCACTCTCCTCCCTGTTACTCCAGCAACAGCCGTTACACACTTCACAGAACCGGTATTAGAACTTAAGTAAAGAATTTGCTCCAGTGCATTCACTGTTCCTTAAACACAGCTCCTGACAAGTTGAAAAACAAAGGAGAAATAATTCTTCAAATTAATTCTGAAATGAGTCAAATTTACAAGATAAATTCAACATCATTCTTAGTGTGCCTCAGTGCCCAATCTGTAACATGACTAGTACTTGCTCCTTTTAAACCCTTATCTAAGTTCAATAGTTTACTACTGTATAGACTGTACTTTCTTTAGGGAAGGGTCAGTTTCTTCCCATGTATGCACAGCAACAAAACAGAATGAAATACTGCTCTGAAACAAATAATCTGAGAACAAAGAGGTTGCTTGTCTTAGTATCAGAAAGATTTAAAACAAACAACAACAACAACAAAACAGCAAAGCTTTTAGATTTTAGAGACCAGGGACAAAACAAAGCCAAAGAAAAGGCTGCTGCTCTAGAAAAAGTGAAGATAAACATATAGGTGAGCATTCCAGTGAGGCAATGATGCAAGCTGATGACAGGCCATCTGCAGAGGAGGATATAAGTGAAGGATTCATAGCATAGAGAAGACGGAGAACCAGTTCAGGGCTTGAAGAAGACAGCCCCAAAGTGCTACTCTTAAAAAGATACTACTCTTCCAATTTTCGTCAAGATAAGCAATTCTGCAGCATTCAAGGAGAAGAGAAGCTTTATTACATATTAATTTAATCAAACATGGAAAGAAAAAAGACAATCACAATCTACCACAGCAAGTCAGTTTTCATACATCCAAGATCATTCATGCATTCAGCAGTGCCCACTGCATGCAGAAACATGCGTATTCTTGCATCACTGAAATGTGAAGGCGTATATGGAAGATGACTCGGTTCCCTCATTAATTCAGAATCCTATCAGAGATCAGTTATTCTGGTATCAACCTGGAGTTTTGTCACAAGCCTCTCTAAATTCTAATCAGATAATTGCCACACACTCTCTGCATCTTTCATTACTGGAGAAGCCACTACTGTAAGCATTAACAAGTCCCTGACCAGAATTTTGGACAGGCAACTAGTAAGTGCCTTAGTACTTAACTCTGGAATTGGAACGAAGTCTGGTTCCAATAGCATCAGCATTCAATCTAAGAAAGAATAATTGTAGAAACTAACCTCTACTACAGGAGTTGATTTGGCCCCAAGCCTACAATTAGGAGGGTACAGTCTACCCCTTTTTATTTATACTGAGTCATTAGGCTCTGTAGTCTAGAATTGATTTATGACTCCTCCCTTCCACTGTAGGTAAGAATCATTTGATGCCGTTGGGAACATCATGTCAGAAGTGAACTATGTGCCCTACCTTGATGCATCTCCCAGCTTCACTATGGAGGATTTAATTTGTGCAGAAAACAATTTAGAGAACTGAAAGAATGATTAAAGATGGAAGGATCGTGTGTGTTTTTTTTCCCATTATTAAACAAGAAGCTGTGAAGTAGATTTTCCGCTTAACAACTAACATAGCTTTAACAAAAAAAAAAAAAAAAAAAAAGCCTCTTCTTGTAGTCAGTATTCTTTCCAAATCCAATTCTCCCCCTCAGGAACAAAAAATAGCAAGCATTAATAGTGTATTATCTTGTGGGAGAAAAAAAAACAGCACACCAAACATAACAAGTGTTGATGGTGGATTATTCTGTGGGAGGAAAGCCAGCACAACAAATAGCAATTCGGCATAGAATGTTCAACCAAATAAATATAAGCAAAATTATAATCATCCATCCAAGTTGTTTTTTTTTAAAAAAAAAAAAAAAATCCATAAAACTTGAACCCCTGGGATTTAACCTGCAATCAGAAAGGCAAAGCAGTTTGCCAGGGAACTGAAGAAACTAAAATTGAATGGCTTAACATAAAATAGGAAAATACTAAATGTTAAAGGTTAATTTTCTTTATTATCTGCTCCTCTAAACAGCAGACTACAGAGGATGGAGACCACCAAGCTTTCTCCTATGCCTCACCCCACCAGGAAACACTCAACACAACTCCTATGACTAACAGAATCCACCTCTCTACAAATCAGCTAATGAAATCCACCTGACAGACACATGCTTGCTCATCACCTGAGACCTCAAACAAAAGAGGCTGAATTTAGTCACTGAGTCAACTTGTCATTTTATGTGCTATTATGCCTGTGTTACTACTAAATTCAAACAGAACTTTGCAAATGACATATTTAGAAGAGGGTTATGTAAATTCTCGCACTTAACTGTCTCCTCAGGTATTTGATTCTAGTGACTGGGGTGAACTTCATGGAAAAAAAGCAAAATCTACAAGGCCCTAGCAGCCTGAAAGCACTCTAGTACTTCCCTCTAGAAAACAGAAGTTTTAAAAATATCTATTTCAATAATTTCTCTGCACTGTTTGCAATCATGCAAAAGCAGTCACACAGACACATTCTTTTAAATATGCTTATAAAACATTCATCTACTAGGTGTCCAGGTGTCACAAAACTTATGTAGGAACTCAGACCAATTACATCTATCACATTACTCATACCTATCACCTGTACCTTCAGGGACTCAGAATCACAGAATGGCTGAGGACAAAAGAGGCTTCTGGAGGTCTTCAGGTCCAATACCCCTGCTCTAGCTGCACAGGGGCCCCAGCACATCCTGTTGTCTGGGATTGTTCCTCCCCAGATGCAGGACTTTGCACATTTCCTTGCTGTACTTCATGAGATTTTTGTCAGTCCCTTTCTCCAGCCTGTCCAGGTCCTTCTGGATGGCAGTATGACTCTGGGAAATCCATCATTCTCCCCAGCTTCATGTCATTTGCACACTTACTTAGAGTGCACTCTACTTCATTGTCCAGATCATTAATCAAGATGTTTAACAGGACTGGACCCTCCATTGAGCCCTGGGGCGTTCTACTTACTACTGGCCTCCAACTAGATTTTGTACCACTGACAACTACCTTCTGGACCTGTCTGACTCATTCTCTATCTTGTGCTTTAATTTGCAAGCATCATACCTGGGGGGTGGAACAGGGAAAGCCTGTAAGGAAAGGGAATCAGTGATGGAGCCTGGGTTCCTTCTGACTTTTCCTACAAAGGAGTTAAATGAATTGAGTTTGTTATTTAAAACATCATGCTTTCAGCATCATGTACCCCAAAATACAAATGTTTAAATTACAGTATTCCCAGACACAAAATTATCTCCCAGATTTATGAAGGAAAAGGATCACTTAGGCGGTAGCCAAAATCCATTCAGTCAACCAAGTAACTAATCCTGAAGTGACTCTGCACACTACGGAGTATGTCTGTGCTGTGGCCACTCTGAATACTGTTGTTAGAGAAGCTTCTACTTTGTAGCTGTTAAGACCACAAGTAGGCATGCAATAAACCCAACACAAAGGTGATTATTTATAACTATTATTACAGAAAGACCATCTTAAGACAGGAATAAGATTCTCTATCCAGGTAAGAAGGATGTAAAATAACCCTTAGTGCACTATCAGTCTGCTTGCGCCGCAGAAGATGAGTCTGTTTACCCAAATGCAACATACTATTTTCAATGCAGTGGTTCCTGTAATCTTAAGTATCGTCATGATGTTCAGTTGGAGTTACGTAACACCGTTCATTAGCTTTGTCAATACCTTATGCAGTCTATTTTGTCCAAAATAGATCACAGATTAGCAGCTCAGAAGAATATATATACAATTGATGTTTTGCATAATATTTTAACATGCATCTCTTTAGCCCAGTACAAAGTGACAAGAAAAAATGATCAGGGAAGGAGTCAGTGAGTCTATAGAGCAGAAAAGCAAAAAGGATATAGCCGTTAAGTTCGAGAAAAATTCATCAAGGACATTTACATTTAGACTAAAATCGCAGCTTCAATGAAATATAAGTGAAGTAGCTGCAGCCAGGAGTCACTCAGAAGTGAACACACCATCTGGAAAACAATACTCAATCCCTGAGTAATCCTCAAGAGCAAGAGCACATCAAAGAGTTCCAGATGGAGGATGTGGGAGAGCAAACCTGTTAAGCACAGGCCAGAATTCAGATTTCTGTTTGCTTTAATTATAACAGTCTATCTCCAGCCTTGATCTAAAGGTTAAAACTTAAGCCTTTCTAAATAAAGTATGCAACAGGATGATAATACAGGACAAGGCAAGTCACAACAAAACTGACAAGCTCCACTTGCTAGACTCAACAAACTCAAACAAAGCAACCTGTAAAACCAGTCCTGAGGGACGGATCTCATTCAGGGAAGTGAGGGGCTCAGAACTACTATGGGACCAGCTGCAACACATCAGAATGGTTTCAGTACTGAGGTATCTTTTTTTATTTTATTTAGTGGGGGAATACACTTCTCCAAGCCAATGCATCAAATGCCACCATGCAGGAAGTGACAGACAAACCCAGAGCATCCTACAATCAGTTATACTCTGTCAAGGACAGAAAGCCATATGCAATGCTCTGTAGGAATCAATCTGTAGCAGATGAACAACTATTTGCACCAGTATGACTATTCCTATGTGACCCCTCGTCTGCTGTTACTCAGTTAGACACTGGAGTAATTGAAACTACTGCCAAAGTTGGGTGGAAAGCTGGTTCCATTATTCCAGGCATTCTCCCATACAGCAGGAAGATCCTACTTGCAGTTGTGTAATGCAAAACATCAGCATATAGGACACATCTCAGGCCATCACAAACCTCTGAGTAACTCAAGAAGCATTTTGCAGCTGTCACTTCTGTTTCCAATCCCATTTAAAAAAAAAAAAAAAAACATCTCCAATAATGGGTGGGCTTTGCTTACACTCTGGCAAGGAAGGCAAACCTTGCCAGAGTGCTGTGCTAGATAACATGTCCATGCTGTGATCTTTGAGCTTTATCTTGCAACTCAAGACCAAGGCTCCTACCTCCCCTACTCCTTTTGCAGCAGTAACTAAGCTCCAAAGGCTAACATTTGATGAGGAAAAGGGAAGAAGGAGAATAAACAAACAAAAAAACCCTTGTCTCCTAACTGGAAATTTGGAGCAAAATAGCACCTAAGAGACTATAACCCTTTAGTGCACCATAACAGGCTATGTGTGTTCAGACTTTTCAGTCTGAACCAGACCCAGTAGAGCTAGTCATCCCTACCTTATTTTAAATGTTTTTGCTTCCAATCAGGATCACCTATATCCCTATAGAAATCTCTGTAACCCCTGATAAAAATGCATAAAAAATAAAGGACTGCTGAGACATGGAGGAAACAGTTCAGACTCTTTATAGGTTGCAGTTTCTCCCTGAAATCACAGAAAAGGGCAGACAAAAGCAGCCCACAGTAATAAAGTTTAAACCTCAGGTTGCCTATCATTAAAGGTGGATGATCACAATTTAGGAGGAGAAAAGCTGAGGGCACAATGGAATAAACATACATCCTTCCCCAAGAGACCCATAAGAGAGCAAAACAATATGACTTATATAACCTAGCTCCATTCACCTTCCCAAAATCTCTTTCCATGTCAATCCAAGGAACTGTTTGATTAAACAGCCTTTTGAAAATGTTTTTCATATATCTGAACTTAATGAATAATACCACAAAAGCAGCAGAGTCATAGCCATTGTCAAAATTGTCTTCCAGTGTCCAGACTGCAATCACTTCTACGTGAAAGTCAACAAAGCTGCTAAGCTGACACAGAAGCAAGAGTGGAAGACTGAAAAGCAACAGTTCTCCCAGGCCTGATGCTAAAAGGGTATAAAACACTTGTGCCCTCAACCAAGTCTGTGCAGAGCAGACTCCAAGCAAAGATCCCTGGGAGACTTATTTTTGTATAACTCTTGGAAGCCAGCAGGCTCCTCCTCCAGCTGCTGTTAATCCATTACATTCACTCACTGAGGCAAGCACACACATCAAACACACTGTCATTTCTTTGATGTGCTGTTCTTCAGAAGGGGAACGGCAGGCAGATTAGATTCCTTCATGTAGTGATCTGACAGGGCCTGTAAACATCTTGTGCAAGGACTGCCGCACGCTGAGAGGAGGAGCAGATTTACAATAGCTTCCAGACCTTCTTCAGACCCAATTAGCCAAGATGGACGCTGGAGACCCGGGGGAAATTCCAGTGGATTTAGAATACTTCCCCTCACGCACTTTCAGCAGCTGAGCATTCCAGGAAAACATCTTCGGTTGGAAATTCGAGGGAAGGACTCAGCAAAAGTCAACAGCTAGTTGACTAGTCAGTCAACTGCATCCATACATACTGGAAAGCATCACAACCCCTGAAATCTACATGGATGGATACAAGTCCAGCTTGTTATGCAAGTCACACACAGCATCTTTCTTTGCTGCCTGTTGACTTTAATCAGAAGCCTACAAAGTCCATCTAAACATCTAAGCTCAGCTTCCAGAGGGCAGAAAAGAACATCTGTGTCTTGTGAACTGAAGTTAATAACACTTAGCACAGACTGGCAGTTATAATCCTAAAAAGAGCAGTATGTATATTGACTAGTAGTGTTACAACATCCTGTAACAAATAAAACCTCCACCAGTCTAGCATTTACCCAACTGCAACAGGCATTTTTCTCTCAGAGGGCACAAAGTATGTAATAAGGTACAAGAAAGGCTTTAAAACATCCCCAAAAATATACCTAGGTTTGTTTCTCCATTCCCCTCGTCTACCTCTTTCCTATGCCAAAAAAAAATCTGAATCTGTCTAGTATTTACATGAAGACTGTCCTTTTCAATTTAAGAGTTAAATGCCACACAGCAGATCTTTTGATGATACAAAATTTTGAGGAAAAAAAAAAAAAAAAAAAAAGAACAGAAACCATTTCTACCTATCTGCTTCCTCCTTTTGGATGCTTATTTGAGACGCATTACACTTCTTATCATAACTGTCTATGAGACAGCCCTTACCTGGATTAGGAAACTGACCTACTTGAAAAATAACAGGGAAAATATTATTTTTCAGCCAAATCAGCTATGTAAGCCAATTCCCCACAAAGCTGCACAAATACTACAAGGGGAGTTAGACAGGAACGTGGGAAGTGAGCAGTAACTGTTCAATCCATTGCTGCTACTCAGATATTTTTGACCTGCTTCCCCTTCCCACACACACACACCATGGATCCTAACTCCCTCCCTTGGGCCAACACTAGGCACTCTTTTGATCTTGTTATGGGCCATTCAGGGAGCTAAGCTGGCTGAAAACAAACAGCGCATCCCTGGGAGGCACAACAGCTCCAGAGCAACTCAAGCTACACAACTCAGCTGTGCTACCCTGACTTAATGAGATAAATTCAACCAATTCAACCTCAGAACTGTGTTTCTTAGGCTATTCCAACTGCAGTAATAATAAGCAACTTTAAACTTCATTTAAAGTAGTTTATGCTAGTACAGTAGTCCAATGCTAATGCATACCCATAACTGGTCAATTACTCCAGCCCAGATGACAAATGGCAATCCATGATTTTGCATCCTCTAAGCTTACATTGAAAGACTGAGCTTATCTGAAATGTTACTGCATATCACCTGTCCCTCCCCAGCAACCACTTATTTCATAGCTTTTCTAGAACCATAGCCTTGGAGACTTAAGAAGTTTTCACACAGATCACCACTACCTCTGTAGATTGATAAGTATGCGTTCTAAGAAATTAACAAAAACAGTTCCCAGTTGCACAATACAGCATCTGTACAGAGGAGCAAGAGGATTGAGTGCAACAGAAGCAGGTTTAGTCACATTAGAAAAAGCACAGAGCAACTGGCAGAAGGTGAGGAATACAAGAGAAAGAGCAAACTAGAAACACAATATCTGAAAAGAAACTTTATCAAGAGAAAGGTAAACAAACAACAATACAAAAAAAATCTTGTAAATTCTGTTCAGAATAGAATGGCTGTCACAGCTTCAAGACTCCATCTTCCAAACCATGAAAAAAATAAAAACTGTCTACAGAGAAAAGTTTCTTAGCTTGACATTTCAAAACAATACAGAATTTTAAAGTCAAAGCTAGAGACAAAGGAAAACAATGAACGTACACCAGACACAAGTAATAAGATTTCTAACCCACATATATATTTAATAAATGTAAGACCAAATATTTTTCCATTTAAATAGGAGTTAATCAGTCTTTTGAAGATTCCACGTTAGCCTTCTGAGAACTCCAGATTTCCTTGAAGATCTACGTGAATCCCAAAAGCAACAGCAACTTGCTTAAGAACCCCCTCCACCACATGAAACCACAACACAAAAATATTAGTGATGAAAATAATCTAGGCTACCTTCTCAGCTCTGGCAGTAACTTGGCTTCAAATAAGTTTGTATAAAAGAACGATTCAGCAATACATCCAGCTGTATAGTTTCTTTCTGGCCTTTGCAGTTTGTTACCAGTTTATGCCCTGAACTAAGACTGCAAGTCCAGTATTAAAAAATAGCAACAAAACAATGGGTTGTCAAATATGAAACAGCAAAGAAAAGGCAAATGTCTATGTTATAAAGGAAAAAAATGCAATGAAATGCAAATTCTACAAATCTGCATGATTTAGTTGGATCACTGTGTGGTGATGTTGGCTGGGATAGAGTTATTGTCTTCATGGTTGCTTTTATGGTGCTACATTTTGGATTTGTGATGAAGGTAGTGTTGATAACACACTGATGTTTTAGTTGTTGATGAACAGTGCTTACACAGAGTTGAAGTCTTTTATTTTTCTCATACTGTCCTGCCAGCAAGGAGGCCAGAGGTGCACAAGAAGCTGGGAGGGGACACAATCTGCACAGCTGACTCAAACCGCCAAAAAGTATATTCCATACCATGTGGCATTGCATTCCACAAACTGGAGGAAAGCTTACCGTGAGTGCTGTTGCTTGGGGACTGGGTGGGAATCAGTCAGTTGGTGGTAAGGAATTGTATTTTGCATCATTCTCCCTCCCCCCCCCCCATTTTTTTTTAAGTGATTTTCAAAAAAATTTTTTGAATTTATTGAACTCTTTATCCCAACCCATGAGTTTTCTAACTTCTGGCCTTCTGATTCTCTTGCTCCATCCCACTAGGGAACAAGGGGGAGAGAGCAAGATGCTGTGCATTGCTTAGGCGCCTACTGGGGTTAAACCACAACACACTGTAACAACAACTAAATACTGTCATACACAGACCCATACAAACAAGTATTTTTTCCCCACTGCGTTGCTCACCTGGTCTTTGCAAAATGGTTCAGCAGTTCCCACAAAGTCTGTTGACAGAGAAAGGTATCTTGCAAACGGGAGCCGTCATCTAACTGTAATGCAATCCGAACCTTTAGGAAAACCACAGTAAATACAAAAATTCAATTAAAATTTCTTCAAAACAACTTTCTTCAGTATTTATACGATCTTTATGACCTGCTAACCAAAAATTGTGACTTCCTTCTAAACGCTTGCTGCAAATTATTACATTAGATAAAAACGAGTATTTAATGATTGTTTTAGAAGTTAATATTTAGAATAGTTCTATTCTACTGCAAATATTATAATTTTAGTTCTTTAGTAAATAGCTCTCTTTGGACAATTCAGTCTACTCTCACATCACTGAGAAATTAACATGACTGTGCGACTTCAATTTAGAAAGATTTGCAGAATGAAATTAACAGCTTTGTTTTCAGAGTCCAAACCCACAGTACACATTTAGCACTGCTAAAAATCACCACTTTAATAATTTCACATTAATCTGTTGTATTTCTCTCAGCTGCACAGCCTGTAATATATTCTCTTACAGTGAGAATGCATAGCATGATACTGGCTAATGTTACTATCTCTGCCTATAGAAACAGCGGGACAGTTGATTTCAGTTTTCAGTGCAATTCAAACATCCACCAACCTGACCAGCATCATTCTCCAATGATTTCTCTAGACCTTACAACTCATTTCTCCATGAATTATCATCAAAAATTCTAGAGCACATCCATTTGATTAAGAAATATTCTAAGACAAACTATACCCCTGGCTTCCCAATAATACTAGTGACAGTAAAAATAAGAAAAAAAAAATGCTCTTGATTCAGAAGACAGAGAAAAGGGGAGTTGCATTATTTATCAAATACTATGGTGTCTGTGCAGACTGAAAAGCACAACTATAAGCTCACTACAGTTGATCTTCGCTTCAAGGACTGTATATCAACTCAGAGTCAATGAGAAATCACAAATTCAGAAATTTTGAGAATGAGGTTGGGCTAGCCATCTTCAGAAGGGACTGGAGAATTTGAAATTTTAGCTTCAAAGACAAGAGGACAGTGTAGTGTTGAAAAGCACATTTCAGAGCTGCTTGACAGACTTTGAAACAAGCATATTTGCCAGTGAGAGTTAGAAGATGCAGAGGAATAGAGGGAACTCAGACTAAAGCCTACAGAGTTTCCAGAGAAAGTAAGCAGGAGTATGGAGGACCTTTTGAACAAGCAATTGGAGAAAGTCTAACAGAAACAGGTGAGAACAAAACCTTGAGGTCAAAACAGGATTTGTTTACAGAAAGGTGCTCAACATCATTAAAAGCATCTGACAGGCTGAGAGTGGATAGAGTTACAATACTCATTCTGAGCTTCAGCTGTGAGAAAGTCAAGGGGAACTTTGAAGAGAACAGTTTCAGTGCAAGTGTCAAATTCACCTTTAAAGTCTAGGGTGAACTTTGAAAACTAGACAGTGACTGTAGCAAGTTTGGTAAACTTGGGAAGGAAAGGGAAGAAAAGAAACAGCTTGCCAAATGGCAACACAAACTTGTTTTTTTCCCCAGTGTTTTGCTAGTAACCCATGTTTCAGCACAACAAAACGGAAAACGGAGAAAGCCGTATGAGTTTTACACTGAATTCAGGACAAAAGGAATGCTGGGATGATTACATCTCCTCTAGGAATCAGTAACAGAGTCTGAGGTCTGCTCTTCTAAATGTTCATTAGCTCCTTTAGCACCGTTCAGCTTATATACTGTTTAAAAGTGTCAAAGGCAGTCATGTTCTCTGGGGGAAAAACATACCCCAGTTTTAGAGGATTTTGATAAAAAAAAAAAAAAAAAAAAAAAAAAAAAAAAAAAAAAACATATCCTGAACTGAAACACAGCCAGAGAAAGGCCAATGCAAGAGTCCCAGATGACATATCATCACAAGCAACCAAGAGGCTCTGTTTTACACTAGTTGAAACTTTACAGCAAGGGGCTTCACAGCTATATAAAATTAATTCCAATAGCCCTGACAGAATTGATGCAGTTTCATAAAGTACAATACCAACACAACACAAAGCTCTGTTGACTTAAGCATCAACATGCTAAAGAACTTCCCTGAGGCAGAACAAATAGGATACTTGCACATCCACACAGAGAAGCAACAAACATAGTTCAGAACTATCTCTCTTAAGTTACTGAACACCTAACCAACTATTATCAAATCTAAGACGACTATATGTGCAACTTGCAATTCACTACTGCTTCCTAGCCACCAAATTTTAACATGCTATTTCAGAGTGCATTAATCAAAAATGTCAAAAAATAACTCCAGATGTTCAATTATCAAGTTCTTAAACATATGGTGATAAGAAAAAAAAAAAAAAAAAGGAATTAGGCCTTTTCCAATTTACAATGTGAATGTCCACACTCATTAGCAGGTGTTCATGCAGCTTCTACACATCCTTCAGACAATTTCTACCAAAAATCCCCACAACAACAAAAAAGCAACAAGGAACTTCCAAAACGAATACACTGAAGTCACAAGGAAAAAATCTGGCAGTTGAACAAGAAACTAAGGACAGTAGAGCACCTCAGAGGTAATCTCTACCTTTTAGAGAATATTGAAACTTCTTTCCCAAGAAAGAAGTGTATACCTCTACATTTTCCCAATTATCTGACCTGTGTAAAGAAGAGTTTTTAAAAATCCCTATTAGGTAGGACCTACTGTTTCCAGTCAACTATGGTTGCTTGAATCCATAAAAATCAGCCTTATTCAAAAGCCTATGAAAGACATAAGACTAGTACAATAACAAAAGCTTCTTTCAATCTGTTTTCATTTGTCCCCACCAAAATCTGCATCCTTCCCCTTCCCCCAAGAAACGAAAATAGACACCACACACTCCAGTAATCTACAGTGTTTTCCTTGGAGGAATGTGTTTGTAATCTGCCACAACTCCTGCCAGTCCTTGCAGGACTGCAAATTGTGATCTGCTGGAGACAGGAATTTTTCTAATAAAGGAATCAGTGGCATCATCAACAACTAGCCAACAAAACTAAGTAGTTTCATACTACCATTAACATGACCTCCTGATTTCTTCCGTGCTGAACACAGGCCTTAGATTTTTCTCAGCTACAGCAAAGCGATGACAGCTGACATCACCATTCCATAAGAATCCAGCCCTGAAATTCAGACTGCCAGTTGCATCAGTTTTTTGGGCAACAGTTCAAAACTAAGTATGTCACAGAAGTCACATTCAGTCCATTACAAAAAGTCTTTCTAAAAATCCCAGGCTCTATATAAAATAATAGGAGATAATTGGCACTGGTCTAAGTTCACAAACACATAAGCAAAACGTCAATAACTTTATCACTAGAACTGTACTGATAGCACCCCTAGATCACCTGCCATTACATCATTTTTACCACATAAAATGTTTATGTTCATTAACATCTATGCATTGTTTTAAAAGTTCTGCCTCCAGCTGTTAGAATGACTTGCATTAAAAGATTTAAGTCTCCTAAGCTTGACAATAATTCCTACAGAGCAAAGCATCCATAAGCCCTCTGCAAATAATAATAAATAGGAACATTAGATCAATGCTAAACACAGCACATGGCAGAGAAAACTATAAAGCTGTGTGGAACATATCTTGAATTCTTTAAGAATTTCATATTTTAGTTGAAGCTCAGAAGCAAACTACAGTAACAGAAGTAGAAATTAGGAAAGGGAACTAACTCAACTGCTGAGCAAAGCCATCAGTGAAATTTAACATCTTATACATTCACGTCTATTAAGTTTTTGAGCTCCCTAAAAGATCCCCTTACCCTCCAACACACAGCTGGAACTCCACCACCATATGGACTGTAAGAAAAGACTTCCAGCTCCTAATGTCCTACACCCATTTTTCCACCACACCTCCACTATTCTTCAGGTGGTCTTCCACTCATGCATTTTGATCAAGCCTGAACAAACTCCTGCTCATTAGACATGACAAGATCATATCCAGCAGGTTTGAAAAACTAAATAAATCAGGTCACGCTGTGAAATGAGCATACCGTATTTCCAATTCCCACTCTGTTGCAAGAGACTGGCACCATCTCCAGCTTGGCATTGTTGGGCAGTCTGGCAAATCTCCACTGTAACGAGAGATCCAACACACTTCTCTGAAACCTGAAGAAGAATACAGTAAATGAAGACACCAGGAACCATCATATGCCACCTTCAGATCACTTTAGGGACTGGCAACAATGCAACATCCAGATCTGAAGCAAGAGAATTCTCCACAGGCTGGTTAGAAGCCATAGAGTAGGATGATACCACCTATCAAAAAAGCTAAAGGTTGTAGAGGTCACAGATAAAATCCTCAAATTGTATTCCTACTCAGGTTTTAAGAGATAAACAACAACTGAATACCTATTCACATACTGCATTCAATGCTAAATAAAAATGTATTTTTCTGCCAGTGAGATGAATAATCTCTTGATTTTTATACTGTAAAAGCGTATAGTCAAAACACTAGGCAAGACAGAAGAGTCCCTATCAGTCTGTCAACTAGCAAAAGTGTGTGTGAGGTGGGGAAGGGAGTGTCTTCATGGAAGGTACACAGGATTTCAGCACACGTCCCAAAAGTGAATGGAATTCAGCACTAGAAGAACCACAGAGCTTAACTAGAACAAAATAACTTTTCTAGAGAATAATCTTAACTGTACATCACGGAACTCTCTCCCCAGTGATAACTGTGAACGATTTCCTCGTGTACTATCACACACCACCTACATAGCTGTGGCAATGCCTAAAACAAAGACCAGCCTCAGTAAGCAGCTGAAGGACCCCTCGGGCCCCTCTAAGACCGTCCACCAGCCCACCACAAGAACGCCCAAGCCGAACAGAAAGTGCTCCCACGCGTGTTTCACACAGGCCTTCCCGCCCTCGGGCGGCGAGGCGGGACGAGGCCATGCTCAGTGAACGTGAACAGGAGGGCGACACGGCGCCCGCACAGCCGGGCGTCAGGCCGATGGCGCCGTCCGCAGCAGGGAGGGGGAGAGAGAGGACGGGGACGGGGCCGCAGGCACCGCGCGGGCGCTTCGCGAACAGCGCGGCCCGCCGGGGGGAGCAGCCGCGGGCGACCCAAGCGGGGCCCGTCCCCCAGGCAGCGCGGGGCAGGCTTCCGCCGGGCCCAGACACGGCGCCGGGACGGGGGCAGCGCAGCCGCCCGGACGATCCCCGCGGTGAGACTCACTTCAGGCCGTACTCGCCGGGGCTGCCGCCCTGCTTCCTGCAGACCTCCTCGAGGATCTGCGGAGAGAACAGGGGCGTCAGGGGCCGGCCGGCGGCCCCACCGCCGGCCGCCCCCGCCCCGGACCCACCTGGAGCAGCACTGTGCCGGGCCCCACCCGCACCGTGACCCGCCGCCCGCTGGGGGCCAGCACCGACACCACGGCTCCCCCCCCGCCCGCCGCCGCCATCTTCCCGCCCGCCGCGCCGCTGGCTCCGCGCTGCCGGGGCGGGGCCGGGCCGCCCCCGCCCGCAGCCCGCCCTGCCGCAGCCCCGCCTCGCCCCGGAGCGGCCGAGGGGGCTGGGGCGGCAGGCGTGGAGCGGCTCCTGGCTTCCACCGGCACGACCGGGGCCTGGAGTACGAGCGGCACTTAGAACAAAGGCAGGGAATTGAGATAACACGTGCCCGACGAGTGAAGGAGGGCAGCGTGCGACAGACACGCGTCTGGTGGCACAGCCGATTTCTCAGAAGAGCGAGAAGGCAGAGGAAGACCCTCTGGCCTCCCCCCTTCAGAGAAAAGCGAGGGGGCCGGGGGCCGGGTCGGGGGGCGGCGCGGTGACGCTGCGGAGGGGCCCCGAGCTCTGCCGATGTGCTCCGAAGTAAACGCGAGGGAGGCGCAGAGGGGACAGGGCCCGGCCCTGCTCGGCGCTGGGGAGAGGCAGCGGGCACCGAGGACACGGGAGGTCCCGGCCCGGCATCAGGAAGCGCTCTTATGAGGAGGGTGACGGAGCACTGGCACGGGCCACCCAGACAGGCCGTGGAGCCTCCTTCTTCCTTGGAGATCTTCAAAAGCCTCCTGGGCGCTGGTTCTGAGCAGCCTGCTCTAATCCTTGAGCACGCCAGCGCTGCGAAAGTAGCAAATCTTCGTACACAGCGGACTGCACATGCACCAGCAGTTCTTTACCCTAAGCCAGAAGGGTCTGCAGAGGAGGCTGTGCACTCGTGCTGAATGTATGGCAAGAATCCTCTTCTGCAGATGTAAGCGCTTTCCTCTTGAGTAAGCAGTGATGACAGTGACTAAAGACTGAAAATACCTATACTACAGGAAAGGTACTCCTTGGCAAAATATAAAAACCATAGTGACAAACTCATTTCAGAGAGAAACTCAGAAGAGGGGAACGTTTTACCGTATGCCCATGGTCAAATGAGTGTCTACACAGTATCACAAATAGAACACTAGTGGTAAGCATCCCACTGCCTAAGAAAACTGATTCATTTGGCCAAAACAAAAAGAAAGGAGAAATATATATATATATATATTGAGCACCTTGCAATTAGTGCCTTCTGGACTTCCCAAGTTAGAGGTTGTATCTTTACATCTAATAGTGTCTGCTGGATTTTTCTTCCATAAATATGCTCAGCTGTGTTTTGAGCCTGTCTAAGCTTTTGGCATCCACAAGATCATGAGGCAATGGGTGCCACAGTTCTGTTGTGTTGCATGACAGAAGTACTTAATTATGTTTGTTTTAGAACTTTTTCTTTGTTGTTCCCCAGCTTTTATTAAGACAATCACTAATCATTCTCCACTACTATCTCTGTAACATTCATAAGTCTATCAACATATTTCCTGTGATTCCCTGCCATTGTAAGAGTGTTTTGCTGTAGAATATAATGTGAAGAGGCATGAGGACTTAAGGGTAAGGTTGTCCTGTAAACTTTCACATGCTTACAAAAGGGGCAACAAATATTTATGATGTGCAAGTTCTCAGTCTTTAAAATAAGGTAGAAACCCAGAGCTCTGGGAGTACTTAACATTGAACAAAGATATCCTGTTGTTCCACCTTCAATAGAAGGAATGAAGAAAAAGGAACAATTAAAAAGGCTATGTTAACATCAGCTGCTGAGGTAGAGCAGCCATTCAATTTAAAAAGATACGTTTTGGTTTTCGTGGAGCCCAAAAATTTGGTCTTGTTTCTGGATGGGGTTGGCTCTTATTTGATGTCTGAAAGGGGCAGCTGTTTCCTATTTTGCATCTGAGAGTGACACATCCCTTAAAGAAATGTTGCTCCTGTTAAAAAAACACCAATGTAATTTGAGCCAAAAATTTCTAAGTGGCTGGATTAGAGAGATGAATCTAGCTTTTAATGGCATATCATAATCACAGAGCTGCATGGAGGTTTATGATCATGTTTCATATCCAGAGCCACTTCTAATCTGAAATATTTATCTGAAATTAGAAGAATCAGGAGAGAAAGAAGGGGGAGGAAACTACAACCTGGAGTTCATTAAAGTGCTACAAAGAAATAGGAACTCATTAGGGAACAGCTGAAAATATCTCCAAAAATTCAGATTTCTGCTACTGTTAGGATCAAGAGCATGCCTGCAAATCTACCAGGTGAGCCTCAGCAAAACATCCACCGTGCTAAAAAGTGTTTAGAAATTGCTTTTCATTAGTGATTACAGTGAATAAACTGTAGAACAATCTTTCCCTAAAATCATGTTTTAGGCAGCCAGTTGTGCTTTGCATTAGGAAGGTATTTCATAATATAATTATGCATATTTACATTCAGTCACACTCACACAGAGAATAATGCATAAGTTTCTTTCTCAAAAAAGCACGAGGGAAAAAAAAAAAAAAAAAAAAAAAAAAAAAAAAAACACTTTATTTTCTTTCAAATGGATAGGAAAATAACTGTGAACATCGAACATCTATAAATACTTTGCAAACAGTTCCAAAATATCATACAGAATACCTACTTATCAGAATAATGACAATACTGTAAAGTATTTTTTCCTGTCTTTACTAATGGTATGTGCTGCTAATCATGCTGAGTCCCAGTAACATTCAACTGGGTGCTTCCAACCACACCACACATCACTTTGTACTAAGGCTGTGAAGGGACTATGTTGCCCTGTTGAAGTTCCTTTACCCCCCCCCTGATAGCAGACAAGATGCTGGTAAAGTAGCATGACCTTGCAAGTACGATTTTATCTGTTGGTGAGTGGCCTTCTGTGGGGTAACTTACATCTCCTTCCCCTTCTTTCTCCCCCCCCACCACTTTGACCAACTTTTGATCAACTTGAGACCCAATAAATGAGCCAAGGAACTTTAACTGAGCCAGGGCCACAGAGCTTCTGAGATCAGGTGCAAGAACACTGGCTGCCAAAGGGAAACACCTGAAACACAAGTCCTTGCACAGGGCTCCTGGAGAAATCCTCCCAGCTTCTGATAGGGAAACATCAAGATGTCAAGTCCTGGCAGAGTACTAGGGAATTTCAGAACTGTCTCATTTCCTATTGTATAGCATAGTTCAATACGCTTCAAAATACTGAATTACACCAGGACATACTGGAACATATTATCCAGGCTATTTCATTTTGAGAGGTACTAAATCAAAACAGCATCTCCCTTCACATTACTCCCAATGGTTAAAAATCTCTTGTTGACCTCCTACATGCATCAATACTAACAATAAAAATGCCAAATCTTCAGTGTGTGGAGGTGTCCAATTCTTTTGCCGCTTTCTCTGAGCTTTCTTCCATATTGGGTGCAATCTACGTAGGGTGGCTCTAACCAAAGGACTAAAATTTAGTGAAGCCATTGCACTGATGGATAGTATTATACAATTCTCTGAAATCTGCATGCACTCGGACATTCCCTCAAATTCAGTGTGTCAGAGTTAAATTGTACCAAATTTAAATGTAGAATTTTCTAGAAGTGATAAAGTAGTCTCTCATGCCATACCCTGACAATCTTACGCTCTTCTAACAGCCCCCTTCCTCCTTCGTGACAGAAGTAATACAAACATTTGTCTGGACTTTGGAAGGATGACAAGTAAGAGTGTTCTGAAAGAAACTGAAACTCTGAAAGAAAGAGCTCCTCCTGAGTTATCTGAAACAAGAGATACAGGAAAGCTGGAGGGAGCCCTGTAAAGCCAAGACAGGAACTATTTAACTTCTTAGCTTCCCCTCTTTGGACAAAAGCCCAAAGATCTGCAACATTAACATGTGCTTCTCTTTGCCCTAAGGTTCTTTCAGTGTCACCCATGAATGCATCACCTAGTACAATGTGCTACAGAGTCCAGTAACTCCAGATCTGCCCAATGAGATGGAACACGAACATCAAGAACATAAGCCCATCAGTGTGACAAACAGCACCCTTTTCTCTTAAGAAAGTAGGGTGAAGTTTAGCAACATTATCTATCCCATTTTCTTGTTGTAGCTAGTGGAGTATGAGCTCCCAGAATTGTTTATGCCAACTACTCCAGAGATCCCAAAGCACTCAGGCAGGGCCTACAGATTAACATCTTCAGACACTGTGCAAACTAACCAGCTGCACCTCTGCTCTGGCAACCTTGTAAATTCTCTAACTTGCTGTAGCTGGTTCTAAGGACCAATTGCTCATACTTATCGTGGCCAGTGAGGAAGGGATCTTAAAGGTGGTGCAGTAAAAGATAGTGATGCAGAATTGCGCTGGGCCCAAAAATGTGTTGGGGGTGAATGCAGCATGTGAGTGGAGGCTTACCTTCAGTTCAACGTTTTTTCCTGGTTTAAAATATTGATGGCACTATCAGCACTTAAATAAAACATTTAGAAAAAAAAAAAAAAATCTGACTGAGGACAGAGCTGGGATTGGGTACATAAGAGTAACTGAACAAGTAAAGAAAAAAAAAAATGCGATAATCCTATGGTGAAATCACGGGCTATGCATGTAGGAAATTCAGAGCTGAGGATGTTTTAAAAGTCCAAACGTGCTTAGGTAAAAAATGTAGCTGCAGCAGCAGCTGAACAGCTTCAACTGTTGCCCAATAAATAAATAAATAATCCACTTATTATTTCAAGAATATGCTATTTTCACCTTTTTGATCCCAGATAGGTTAAATTTCCTCATAAAGACAGCCTGTTTCCTTGTTCCTCTCTTGAGGGCTGTTGAATTGCAGAATCACCGAACCATTAGGGTTGGAAAAGACCTCCAAGATCATCCGGTCCAACCATCACCCTACCATCAATAGGTGCTCTTGAAGTGCAAGAGCTGTCCGTTTTGCTATCTAAACAAAGGAATTGTTCTAAGCGTAGCATTTTCTCTGCCTTTCCTCGGTTTATAACACTGAATTCTGAGGTAATTACACATTTTTGTGACATTCTTTGCTCTTGCAGTTGACAGGCGTCCTAGTAAGAGATATTTAACATTACTTTCTGTCAGGGATTTTTTTTTTCTTTAATTGCTGTTAATGTCATAACAGCGGAGAATAACCAGGGAGAGCCGCTAGAAGATAAGCCTAACGAGCCGCGAAGGGCACCAAGAAGCCCCTCGGAGGCGCTGAGCGCTGCGGCCGGCGGCGGGCGGGGCGAGGGCCCCGGGAGGAGCCCAGCTGGGGGCCGCCGCCCCCGGCCCCCCGCGATCCTCCCGTACCGCCCGGCTCGCCCGCACGCTTACCGAGTCCTGCGAAAAAGCCCTCTGCTAACGTCCCCTCTAACTTTAGCCGCGGCAGCTTCGTTCTCCTTTGTTCCCGTTGCAGCGGCGTTCCCGGCTTGCAGCTGCCGACGGGCGCCTACCCGGAGCGGAGCGCCGGTTTACCGGCGGGACGACGGCCGCCGCTGCGCCGCCGCTACTCACCGGCCGCGGCCCGCTGGGCACCCCCAGGGCCGGCCGCCGCGGGGGGTGCGGGGAAGAGCGCGGCCCGGGGGCCGGGGGCGTCACCTCCCGCGGGTGGGGGGCGGGCAGCACCGCCCCTACGGGGCCGGGGGGGAGGGGCCACGGCCCCT